>NW_004567110.1:30845288-30865188 GCF_000260355.1 Condylura cristata
ATATATATATATATATATATATATATATATATATTAAAAAGCTCCTTATTATGCACTTTAGTCCCAATCTTCTCAGCCACCCATTCTCTCCCCAGGTTAGTCTAGAATGCCTTTTCTCCTACCTATATCCATAGCCCTTCCTGTAAGACTACCCACTCTTCCAGGGCTGCCTGATTGCACTCCCTTTCCCTTCAGAATTGCTCTCTCTCCTGCAGTGTATTCCAAGTCCTGGAGCAGGACCCAGCCTCTCTGATGTATGTTTAGTTCCCTGGGGATGGAAAATCCCTGGATCTGGAGTCCTGTCACTATGGGTGTCCCTCAGCACCCTGACTGCCTGTTGGGTATCTTTACCCCACTATTCCATAGTTAGCCATTCACTGGCCTTTCTCCCTATTTGACTTTGCCCCACCCTCAGGCTTGTGTTTGATCACCCTGGTGTCCTCAGCACTAAAGGTTGGTGGTGCCAGAAGCACCCAGTAAATATTTGCTGCAGGAGTCAGGGAGGGTATGATTTATCCCAGTTGCCTTTCTTGCAAATGGAACTTGGAGTGTGTGATATATACTTGGGGAAGTTGTATAATCTGTCTGTGACTTTGCTTCCTTATATAAATTGGGATAATAACACCTATTTGTGAAGGCTATTGGGATACTGCATATGGAGATATATGTAAACTGGGGCCAGGGAGAAAGTGAATCTGAGTGGTAAGGAATAAACCACATAATAACGTAATATTATAAACATTTTAGACCATTACCCTCATTAATTGCTTCCAATGCTTCGAGAAAGGGACTACTATACCCAGCACACAGATGCCAAAACTGAGACCCAGGAAGGGAAGTACTAGCTTAGTGGTGGAGCTTAGAACCAGAGCAGGACAGAAGGCTAAGCATAGGAATTTCAGTACCCTTCAGGGGAGAGCTGGTAGCTGGCTTCGGGGAGGCTGCAGCTGAAGACCTGCTCTAGGCTGTCCTCATTTAACCTCTATTTTTCATAACATGGAAGGCAGCAGGCCCATGGTGAGTGCTTCAAAGAGCAGAGGAGGAAAGGAAAGCAGACATCCAAGAGAACTGGTGCCCAGCAGGAGAGAGGAAATGGGATTTGGTTTGAGGATGTACAAACCAAAGTAGCCACAGGGAGTTAATCCACAGAGAGAGTAGGAAGGGCAGGAGAGAAAGGACAGAGAGTTGGACAACTGAAGAGCCCTGAGGCCAGTGATAGACAGTAAAGGAGAGGCTGCTTTGTAATGCGATGAGGCTACAGTGAGGCCAAGGCTATTCTGGGCAGTGCTCACAGAATGGCTGAAGTCCAGAGAGGGCCAGCCCACTTCTGCAGGCTCACAGAGGTGAGTGCACAGTGTAGGTGCTTGTGTGCCCCCCAAACACACACAGATAGTGAGCCCCATCTTTCCTGCTTTTGCCCCCTTCTCTCCCCTTTCTCTCTTTCTTACTCTCTTTTTCTCTCTCACATACAAAAAAACATTGATACTGTACCTGATCACACACACACATTGCTACTAAGCCTCTCTTTGTCTCTTGCACACACACACAAATACTGATACTGAGTCCCATAATTCCCTATGAATCTTTTTATCTTTCCTCCTTTCTAAAGTGTTGCCTGTATACTTCCTACTGTCACTAGGAGAAGCTGTGGGGACACCACACTCATGGAATACAGACTTTAGATCAGACTGAGTAGGGAGGCAACTGAATAAAGTAGCACTTGGCCATGCTGAGCTAACCCTGGAGCTCCGGAAGCTGTAATTTAAATAGGATGTTCTGTTCCTTCTAGTCCTTCTGGAAGTGATGGCTAAAGGCAAGAACATGATCACATATGTCTTCATTTTTTACTATTTACATAGTTAATTATTTGACTGTAACCATGCCTATTTCCTCAACTTGGGAGTGGGAATAACACCACCTATCTCAGATGGGGAGAAGGTTAACTACAAAAGGACTGCTTCTGTGTAAAGTCAGTCTTTGGTAAGCGGACATTGTTATTCTCTTCAAAACCTGTTCAGGGATTAGTAGTGGTGTGTTCACAATTTGTCTGTAGAATTCTTCTTCAGGGACCTTTGGATTTTGATAAGCCAGGCTTTGCCAGATTAAAGTCCACTAAAATCCAAAAGAGTCCATTTGAAGACTGTCTTCTAGAATTGAAAGTGATTCCAATCTTTGGGAAGCTGGTTAAGTGGCTTCAGGGATAGAGCAGATGTTAGTGCCTTCTTTGGGCACTTCTAGGCCTGGCACCTTTGTAGAGCAGATTTGTTCTACAAGGACATCTTGGAAAAAATGTGCCACAGTGATCCTGCCATTCCCCAAACCTTCTGTCTGCTGTGCCTCCTTGACTTGGGGCTGCATTTCAGATATCATGTAATGCTCTCTCCCAGCATACATAGCAAGGGTGGGACTGCTCATGCAGAAGGGAAAACTCTGTCCATGCAGGATTTCTTCTTTCTCTCCCTTTATTTGGGGGATGAATGCAATAGCTGTTAGAAGCCAAAGGGCTGTTTGGACATGCTCAGCTGACTGCTTCCCAGAAGGGGAGAGGGGCGTCTCTGACCTTCCAGATGGAAGGTTCCTCTGGGATCATCCAGTCCAATGTTCAAAGGCTCAAGAGCCAACATTGCTTGTCTTCAACTCCTTAAGTGTGATAGGTGAGCCCACCTAACACCTTTAAGACCTCCAGCCCAGGCTCTCCACTACAGAGTCCTGAGTGAACATGATATATCCAGGGGTGAGAAAGAACAGTCATAGGGGACCTTTTATTTTTGAAACTCAAGCAAGTTATATGTCATTTTTGAGCATGGAGTCAGGAAGGTCGAAGGAGGGTTTCAGGCAAACTTGCTGAGAGAGGGAAGTTATATGCCATTATCTTCTATCTGCAGAACTACATAGATAAAACTATGAACAGACCCAGCTTCATCATTTGCTAGATTCATGAATCTGAATTTGTTTTTATAGCATTTGATTACTTCAATTAATTAAATGCCGACATGCTGATTCTCCTTTATAAAAAATACAATTCTCCATAAAATGCCCTAAATGGCTGTACTTCTGAATTATGTAAATTTCATGGGTCATTTTGTATATATTAAAATGTGAATAGTTTGGCAGCCCACCAAAAGTATTTGTTGGTGAGGATTATAATGTTATCTCTCAAACAGAGATTGAGGGTAAAATCTCTCCTCTTGCCCCTTACATTTACCCCAAAAGTCTGCTTGAGAGGCTGAACTTGTAGATGCTTTCAAAACTTATTTGCTTAGTTTAACTTGATGGAAATGCGGAAAATGTTTTTGGCAGTTTCCAAGGAAACCAATGGGGAAGAGAAAATTGCTCTACTCAGATGCAGTGTGAGGTGTCCAGATTCCCAGCTGACCCAATGAGTCAGTATTCTTTGGGGGTAATATATGCCCTGATGACTCATGTAATCCTAGGAAAGTCACACAACCTCTCTAGAAACCTGTTCCCTTATTTCAGCTATAGCAACATTAATAACTGCCCTACCTACCTCATGTGGGGATGAAATGACATAATACAAATGGCTTTGAGATGGCAATGAGCCACCTGGACACAGGGGTAATTACTGGACTATGGTGGCTGCCTTTCCTTAGCTGTAGTCAGCCTGGAGAGTTATCTCTCCCCAGGTATTAACTTCTCTGTCTCCAAGCTCCAAATGGTTAAATTCCATCAAGAACTGAGGAACAAAGCATCGATCTTCTGTTCTCACTGACAATGGAACAATATCTCTTGCAGACAAATCTGAATGCTATTTGTGTACCCACTAGTACTAAAAATTTTTTTAGACATTCTGTCCTTGGATATTGAGATCATTACTCAAACAAGTCTTTTCCTCGGCAATCTGCAGCACAATTCTGCACTCAGAGAGAGCTGGCCAGTGTGGAGCTCAGTCACAAGAACTCTGCGGAACTCCAGACACAAGACTTGCTTGTGGCTGAAGAATATTTCAGGGAAAGTGCAGAGACTCCAGGGGATGGAGCTGAGAGGACTTCACTATATTGACTGATTTATTCATAGAATCATAAGTACTAAAGTTGGAATGCTATCTAGGCCAAATCCTCATTTTAAAACAAGAAAAAAAAAAACATGATTCAAAATAGATAAAGGAAGTAAAATGGGTGCAGAAATGATAGATTTACTAGTTATTTTTGGAAAAATGACTTTTTCTGATTCTCAGGCCAAGGTTCTTCCCATTACATCATTAATGACATGAACAACATAACGAGTATGGGACATTGTGCGAACCTAGTGAAATATAGTCACTGTTTCACTCCTGCAACAAAGTGAGACATATATTGTTCCCATTTTACAGATGAGGAAAGCTCCGAACTACTAACTACTTGCTCAAGGTCAGGGTATCATATTTACGTCTATTCACAGCAGAACAAGAAAAAGAGAACAAGAAAACACATGAGAGAAAGAGAGAACAAGAGAAGACATGTGGGTTGTGCTCACTGCTTTTGTTTACATAATTATGTACCCATTGCTTTAGGTTTAGAACTGAAAAATAACTCCTTGCCCCAAATATCAAGGACTCTAGAAAACATACTGTGATTTGAATTGTCACACAAAATTCACCTTGAAGGGCCGTTGGACTTCATGTGACAGAAATAATTGTGTGGATCCACATCTTCCACATGCCAGACTTTTACAATTCAGACATCAGATGAGTCATAAGAGAAATGCACAGGCTATTAGCTACAATGAAAATACTCCTTTCCCCAATTGTTCAGTGGCAAAAACTTGAGACCAACTGTTTTTACAGACTTGGAATGTTAAAGCATTTGTCCCTTTTCTAGTTGTTTAAAATAGTTAAACCAACTCTGCTGTGGTTTCATTCTAAAGTTCCCCACACAAGTTGTTTTCCTCTTGCTTTAGAAGAGTTATGATAAGAAATTCTCTAGATCAACAGTCTTAAGTGACTGCAATAAAATTTGCTCCTTAACCACGACATCATATTTTTCTGACTTCCTTTAAAATGAGTAACTCCTCTATGAAGTTTTCCCATACTCTGGCATACATTTTAGCTTGAAGTTTTAAAATTATGATTATGTATTTAATTATAACTCAAAAGATCAAAGAACATTTTTCAGAAATTCTGTTTTTCCTAAAGTGTTAACTTTACAGGAAACAATACTGAACGAATGTCCTGAAAGCCCAGGCTAGGCTCTTGAAATTTCTTCGATAAAAATGAGGCATAGTAAGAGAGACAAAACCTTAGTCTCTGCCTCAGTCAAGGTTCTTTGTGTCCAAATAGAAATGGAATGAAACTTGACAAAAATAAAATAACAAAATCATATGAAAACAATCCTAAAGTTGATTATTGGCAATTACTATAATGTAATGTGTAACAGTGTTAGGAAAGAGGATCAGGATGTTTGTGTAAGACAGAGGAGAACGAGCTGTGATAACTGGATGTCTACGCTTCTGCTTTCTTTGTATCATCCACCTACTTACCTGTGTTCATGTATCTGCTCTGTCCCCACCTGTCAGCAGGTAGGGACTTGAGCCTTACTCCATGCTAGGCCCTTATGCATACTATGCCTTTGGAAGGCCCTCTTTCAATGAGAGTTTAGAACTAGACAGTACATGAGGATGAGGAGGACTACTTGCCACAAAGGAGACAGGTATAAAATGGAATGGGACTTGTGATGCTTACTTTGGACGGCCGGGTTAAGCTAGACCTCCAGTGTTAACTAGTGGTTAGCAAGTCAGGGGAGAAAGGTAAAGGGATACTCCTGTCAATGAAAACAGCAGGTGCAAGAGGTGTGAACTCAGGTAAGATTATGATGAGTTTATGGTGGTAATAGTGTTACTGGAGAGAGAAAGGAAGGCAGCCTGAATCAGTAAACTGAGGCCAGATTTTGAAGGACTTTACACTCTAGAATAGGAATTGGGAATTATAGGTAACTGAGAACTAGAGAAAAATACCTAGGAGGAGCCTGGCCTGCTCAGATGTATGTTAGACCTCATAGGGTGTGTGTAGAACATTTATTGGATCATGTGGTTATGGAGGCTGAGAAATCCAAACCCAGAAGAGCTGATGGTCCAAGTCTAAGAACAAGGAGAGGTGATGAAGTCAGTTCCTATCCATGTCCCAACCCAAACCAAAGGGGGACAGGCCCCATCATCTAGGATGGACGATTATGGGTGCTTTGGTGGTGGACATGGTATAGTGACATACATACACCTAATCATATCCCATGCTCTACGCTAGTTACCTCTATTACACACACACACACACACACACACATATGTATATATAAAATATATATATGTATGTATGTGTGTGTATATGTGTATGTGTGCATGCATGTATATTTGGAGTAATTGTATATATATCTCATAGGAAAATAATACCTCTCAGCTCAAATATAGTCAGAGAGAGTATTCTTTTTTATTCAGTCCTTTATTCTATCAGGACTTCAACAGATTGGATAACACCTATCTATATTAAGAAAGACAATCCACTTCCCCAACGCAAATACTAATCTCATACAGACATTCCCTTACCAGACACACCCAGAATTAATGTCCAGCCAAATATATTTACACAATGTGACCCAGGCTACTTGACACAAGATTTACCTTCATTCCTGGTCACCCAAATCTCCCCTCACTGGCTTTCTGGCCGCTTTACAAGCTTGCCCCTGCTGCCTCTCAGAGTGATCTTCCCTGCAAGCCCATCTGAGCCACCACTGCACCACCATCTGAAGCTCCCCACAAGCTCCTGCAGTCGCAGATCGCAGATCATAAGCGTAAGGTAATCTCTGATGGTGCAGGCCTCGCTGGTAGGGGTCCTGTCTTCTTAGTTCTCACAGGCCCATTTCCCTTCACCCCACACCCTAGTCACATCACACAGATTACTCCAGAAAGGGCGGTGAACTCTCCTTTCCACTGGCAGCCCCTTTTTCCCCAAAGCCCTTACCTTTGCTTTCCACTTCCTCTCCCTCCCTAGCTAACTCCTAACTATTCTTCAAGACTCATTTTACACCATTCTTCTGTTCTAGAAGGCCTTCTCTGATTGTCTCCCTCCCTGGTCTAGGTCAAGAATGAATTACATATTCCAAGGCATCTTTGGCATGCCCATATTTGGCTTTTGTCTTGTTGTAATGTGAGAGTAGCAGAATGCTCACCATTATTGAATATTCATCAACCGCCATCACCCTCTGCCTTACCTCCTAGAATTCTTGCAACAGTCTTTAGTGGTAGGTGCTGTGATGAATTCCTATTACTGGCTGAGGTCAAGTGACCTGTCCAGAGACACACCTAGCAAGTGAGAGAGAAAGTCAAAGTCAGCTAGTGGGACTCCTACAACTTGAATTTCTAGTGCCTAGACCAAGTGCATTTTTTAAAAAAGATTTATTTATTTATGCTTACAGAACTGGGATACAGACCAGAGGTGCGGTGGGTGAGAGGGTTCACCAGAGACAGAGTAGGAGCAGAAGAGGCAGATTGAAATGCACTGCTGAGGGGAGCAGGGGGACGGGTCAGGAGAGGTCTGCCACGCCATATGGGTCAGCTCCCTGGGCCGGCATTGAACTCGTGCTGCAGTCTTCAGAAAGCTTATAGTGTGGTGCTTTAACCTGTTACGCCACCAGGAAGAACCCCTTAGACCAAGTGCATTTTAAAGAATGGACTGCATCTTGTCTTTGTAGTCATAGCACCTAGTACATTGCTGAGTCTGTATCTTCTTTTAAAGTTGTTGAATAAATGCCATGGGATGAGTGAGTTGTGGATGCAAGGAGCAAAAGAATAGTCAGATAGTTCAGAGATAAAACCTTCATGGATTTTAGCTAAATAGGGAGAGAGAAATAACCGGTAGCTAGAGGGACATAGAGGTAGGTATGTGATATGTGTGTGTGTGTGTGTGTGTGTGTGTGTGGTGGTGGGGGGGCTGATGGTTGTGTGATGTGTGTATATATACATGAGTATTTATAGCTGGAAGGGACTTAATTAGACTTCAAAGCTGAAGAAAAGGAGCCGGGGACAGAAAGATTGAAGACAGAAGAGAAAGGGAATCACATAGGAGTTCCTGGAGCTCTCACAAAGGGGAGGGGAACAAACTTGGGTAGTGTGGGAATTGTGTGCACATTCTAAGTTCTAATTTTACTTTATAATATGTCTTGAAGTATATCTCTTCTTGATCCTTCTATTTCAAACATGTTTAAAAACATCACTGATCGTTGCATAGATGAAATAAAATCACGTGAACCTAATTAACCTGTTACACCCACCTTTGGATCTGCTCTAAAGGTTAAGCCTCAAACTGCTAAGTAACAAGACTAGGCAGAGCACAGAGCATGAGAAAACAAGGAGGCCCTGGAGAACGCGTAGCCCAGAACCCTTACTGTGCAAAGGAGGAATCTGAGGCCCAGAGACGGTGGGTAAGTGACTGCTTGAGCAGCAGCAATGTTGGACCTGGGCTCTGGATCTCCTTCTGGCCTCTTAGGCTGCACCGTAAGTACCAATATGGATTCAGGTGGAACAGACAACAGCTGTCAGCTTTGCAAATTATCTTAAAAGGCAGCGTGATAATTTAGAGATAGTGCGTGGCAATCACTTCCACATAGTCTGGCACATAGGAGGAGCTCCAGAGATGGCCACTGTGTGATTGCATCAAATCACTCCGATAAAGTAGGCTTTTGCCTGTGTGTTCACTTGCATCAAGCCAACAGTTACCTAGGCAAATTCTATTACATCCCATTCAGACATATCTGGTATGGCCTTTGCTTTAAAAGTAAGTTTAGCAGCCATAGATTTAGTGAATGACACCAGAAACAGCTAAGTTCAACACTCCATTTAGAAACAGTCATGAATCTGCTGACAAAAACTTGTTGTCTGCATCTGTAAGAACAAGGCTGAGCTCCTGGGTGAGGCTGCTATTCACCATTGCCATCTGAGGCCCACAGAGACACTGCCGTGAGCCAGGCAAATTCAGCTAAGGTAGAAACACTGTGTGCCTGGGCCCTGCCCTCCCAGGTCCCATATCCCCCCGGCCCAAGGAGGCCTTGGCGAGGTGAGCCAACTGACTTGGCACTGGACCTCTTCTATCCTCTTTGTGATGTGCCTGCTGCAACCTCCTTGGAAATGCCCTGAAGAGAGACATGAGGAGGACCTGGTCAGCTTACTCACCTGTGATCCTGGTCTGGGATGTTTGGGGCCTCACTAGCTTAAGAGGTGCGGGAAGGTGTTTGTTCATACCCCTCAGATCCTAACGTGTATGGTCAAAGGACTCCCTGTGTTTCAGTCCTCACTAGCACTCCCCCACTCCACCCCCCAACTCCACCCCTTCCCACCCCCCGCCCCATGCCTTGAACCACTGACCACTGCGACTGGATAGGACTTCCCTGTTTCAGGAGACGACATGCTTCAAGCTTCACTTCCCATCTTATTCCTGCTTCAACCTCCCCACATCCAGGACTTCCCAGGCTAGTCCTATGGCTCATTCCCAGACTCTTCTTTCTGGTCTTCACTAGCATCTCTTCAATGAAGTATCTTTGGACCAGCCCCCTCAGCACTGTGTTGACAGCCCAAGAGCAACAGAGTCCTACTCTGAGTCAACATATGACCAGCCTTCAGAGGAGGGGTCTGTGGTGCCTTGGTGGTGGACACGGTATGGCAACAGGCACACCGCTAATCATATCCAGTGTTGTAAACCAATGTTACCTTTATACTATTCATAAAAAATATATATCATAAGGAAAAATAACAACAGTATGAGCAAATACTATCAGGACAAGAGGATTTTTTTTATTCAGACTTTTATTCTAGCAGGCCTTCAACAGATTAGGTAAGACCTATTCATATTAGGATAGGCAATCTGCTTTCCCATCTCAAATGTTAATCTCATACAGACATTCCCTTGCCAGACACAGAGAGAATGTCCAACCAAATATCTGGACACCCTATGACCAAGCTTGGGCTAAGAGCTAAGCTTGTTTCGACGGCAGACACTGTTATCGCTCTTTCCCACCCCAACCCCAGTGTTCCTTGGAAGCTAAAGTCTGCATCTCAGTGTTTGTAGGTGTTGGTTCCCAGCTTTGCTCAGAAGCACCATAGCAGTTCTCGGTGAAGACTGGCAGGAGGCTGGGCACGGATACCTTGCTCTGCTACCCCCTGGGTGCTGTGATTCCAGAGAGTATTTCACATCATGGTTTCCCCATGAGTCAGGGTGCAGCCCTGCACTGGGGGAGCCAGTGAAATGATGTTACCAAGCAATGGGCCCACATAGAAGCTATATTATTATGACATGAGGGTTGTGAGAAAAAAGCAGATTTATTGCAAATCAGTTGCCAGGAGACAGAAGAAAAACTCAAAAGTGCCTCCCCAATTAAGAAAGAGAATATTTATGTAGGTTTGGGGGACCAGAGTTGAGAAGAAAGGAGTTAAATTCTATTGGCTAAGGTCAAAGAAATGTGGACATGGTTGGTTAGTTACAGGCAATTCATGCATGGAGAACTATTTTCTTTTTCAAATAACTGGAGCTTTGAATTTTTGTCAGTGGATTCCTCGCTTCCTAGTAGCTCCCTCCCCCGCACCCCGAGCTTGGTTCTAGCTGTCCTTGGGGCTCAGCTCAAGGTTAGTTCCTTCTATGTACTCAGACTGGGTCATCTGGAGATTAGAGCTACACTCTGTTCTAATGTGAGGTTTGTGAAAGCAAACCTCAAAGAGAAAGTTAGCTACATTTTTTCCCCTTATTTTGTGGTCTAAGGTCTAAGAGCAATTTAACCATTCTCAGTTACAATAGTTCACACATCATTGGGTGCTTCTTCTTTATCACTTCCATACCCTGCCAGTGGGTCCTGTACAGCCCAAGTAACCTATGTAAACCTAAAAATTGAGGAGACAGTGAAAAGAGCTAACTGAGTTTATTTGGGACCAAGGGATTGCAATTCAGGGTATACAAATTATGGAAGAAAACCTAAAATGTGGCCCAATGAGGGATAATGTTGGGATTTTATGGGAAGAACAGAGAGATGAAGTAAGTGGTTAAAGAGCTGATTAGTGTTAACAACATTAATCTATTCTGATTACAGATATTAACTCTCTAGAAAAGATGTCAAGAGAACTGACTGACTCCATTCAGGATAAAAGTCCATAATCATAAATTTTTTTGATCCAGATGACTCATCAAGCAATTGTTTGCTTGATGATTTCTTAGAACAATAGTTTTGATCAGTCCAAAGTTATCTGATTCAGTTCAAAGACCTTTTATCTAGTTCAAATGAGAGTGGTAATGCAGTTTCTCTGAAATGGCTCTCCAGACTCATTTTTTTTTTATTTGGCTTCAATTTTCACAACTATTTTTATTCAAATCACTGTCTCAATACTGCTTCTTGGGTAGTTTCAAGTTTCTTCCTTGGTAAAACAGAGATTCAGATCTAACTAGGAAGCAGGGCAACTTGACCGTAGCATTTAAGTGGGTGCTTACTTGCAAGTCTTGTAACTGGCAACCCTGCACCCCTAGAATGTCAAATGCCTCTTTCCACATGAGCTCAAGGAGACACTGGCCCAGCAAAGGAAATGGTGTCTGGGAGAACCACCTCCTATACACTAAGCTAGTGTTGCTTAGTCATTTCACAACCCTATGTTTGTTATTTATTGAAATATCTTCCATTTTTAAATGAGAGGACCCAGGCAGGTTGCAATTGCTTTTAGATCATGCTATGTTCAAAAATTTAACACTGTTACCTTCATTCATTCTCATAAATATTTATGGAAAGATACAGTGATCATCTGAGGGACATAAAACATAATTTTCCCAGTTTCATTCAAGGTCTATGCCATTATTGTTATTATTTTAAGATACACTTGGACTTCTGATGGACACACTTAAGATTTCTCACAACTTGCATTTCCTTTGGAAAGCGTCAGTGCTGATGGGACATCACCCCTGTCACCTTTCCAGATTCTTCACTCCCCTCTATTTACTGTGTATCATAGTCACACAGGACAATTGGTGACTCTTGCTTTAATTTGTGATTTTTTACTTCGGGTGGAAATCCTACTTATTCGCCCAGATGCAGGATAAATGGCACTACTTTCAAGAAACATTTTTGATGTTTCCCAGCAGTATTAATTGCTCTGTTATCCTGATAACACATTTCCGCCTGTGATAGTATCTACTGTATCTCACAGTTTACTTTTTACATATCTGCTTTCAGATACAGGCCCTTGTTCCCTCCATAGCAGGTACTTTTCTTATTTAATACCTTCCTAGCACTAGTACAGAGAATGTCTAGGGTAGGCATTAAATAAATGTGAAGGGATAAATGATTTCTTTGGGCTCATGAAACCTATTAGGATAAATCACTCACAGTGATTTTGTCAGTCAGACAACCATCATTCATTTTTTTAAATAAATATTTTAAAAGGATGCATAAATATTTCTATTCTTTATCAGGAATACAAATCATATAGATTCCTAGACATATTTGGAGAGGCCTGGGTCAAGGTACATGACCCCTACCTTAACCTTCAATCTAGCAGTTTGGGACACCCCACATTCTTTTGTGCCATGATAATGGGTTGTTTAATACATAACAATGTTATTTTATTGCTTCGGAAGATGCTGATAACATCAATGCTTAACCTTCTCTTTTAGGTCACTTAAACTGATAATACAGGGACCTCCCTGGTGGCGCAGTGGGTTAAAGCACAGCACTAAGAAGCTAAAGCCACTTCAGCATAAGTTAGATCCCCGCCAGCCCTGGAGGTGACCACATGGCGCAGCAGACCCCTCCTGACCCATCTGCTGCTCCCCTCAGCAGTGTTACTTCGTTGATCTGCATGTTCTGCTCCCTACTCTGTCTCTGATGAAGCCTCGCACCGTCCATGCACCTCTGGCCTGTTCTGTATGGATAAATAAATAAATCTTAAACACACACACACACACACAAAACTGATAATACAGAAGAGAGCAACTATTCCAGGACATCACTGATGAACCTGTGCTTGCCCAGCGCCCTCCCAGACCTGAGAATGAAGAGACCTCTCCATGCCTCTTACATCCTCCTATTACTTTCTTTCCTACTGTATATAACCTTCCTTCACTCTCCACTCAAGGAGATGGTCTCTTTAAAGCTGTAACTGCTATCTCACATGGGGATGATGATGGAGAAAAGTCAGTAAGATGGGCATGCTGAGGTGAGTAGCGGGCTAGGCAGGAGAGGTCTGCTGCACCTTGTGAGTCAGCTCCCTGGCTAGGGATTGAACCCAGGCCACAGTGGCTGGTGATAACTTGATGGCAGGGAAACTTAATCCCTAGGGGCACCACTAGGGAGTCCCCTCCCTTGATTTTTTTTTTTATTGTCCACCTGACAAGGCCATCATGTCTATATTCCAGCTACCTTGAAGGAAAAAGAACCAAAAAGGGCATCCACGCTCTTCCCTATCCTCACACTTAGAAAGTGGTATACAACACCTTGTATTTCTTTGGTCATAACTTAGTCACAGAACCATATACAGATACAAAGGAAGTCAGGAAAATGGACACCTTTATTCTAACAGGCCAGAGGTGCAGAATAATTGGTTTTTCCAGAATAACCAATACCAGAATATTAAGTGTTCCATTAATAGGAGGAGGAGAGAGATTTGAGACAGACAATTGGCAATCTCTGCTGTACTCAACTTAATATTGTTTGGACTTTGTTTAGTTAGATAAATACTACAGTGCAATGCAGTATATCTCATGCCATTTGTGCAGCCAGTTTGGCGAAATGATACATTTCATGAGAAAATGAGCTTGATATTTGGTGCTATGGAGTGAACCTGGCACTTAATAAGTAAGAGGAAGAACACCACAAATTGCTTTGGACACTGTCTTTCTGATGAACCTTGAAGTGTTCTCCATAAAGGTCAGTTTTATCATTCAAAGGAAAAATTTGAGACACATTTCCCACTAACATGAAATGCCTGCAGCTATTTTTCCATGGAGTTTGTTATTGTCTTAGTGGCATGGATCAGAATTTTAGTGGAAAACGGTAATGCAGCATACAGTTGATGCAGCAAGCTAGCAACCTCAGGATAGATAGGTGGGAGATATCAATCCCAGCATGTTCTCTTTTATAAATTGGGAAGAAAGGAGACTTTCCTCCCAGAGAGTTTATGAGTACTAAGTTAAATGTGGGGGGGGGAGGGAGTGGGGGGTGAGCTTTCAATTAACAAAATACACCACTGATGTAAAGCAGTAAGCAGTTATCCAACTATTTAATATTAAAAGTAAAACACAGGAGCGGGTGTGCTCCAGCTAACAGAGCAAGAGCTTGTAAAACAGAAAGGCCTCTTGCCTATTGTTTGGTGCATGAGATTGGACAACCTCAGAGCAGTGCATTTCTTGCATAACAGACCAATGGGGCAGCGTTTCTGGGAGTTCAACACCACCCTGTTACTCTCAGAGACAAAGTCTATGTCCACCGCCCACTCTGGAGGGCAGAGAGGAGAAGGCAGAGAAGCTGGGACTGGATTGGCCAGCTTCTGACTAGTGCCCCTTGGCCTAGCCCTTCTGACTGTGGAAGCTGAGGCTGGGACTGGTTACCTGGCCAACCATTGCATCACAGAGCAAGCTTGGGCTCTATGTCAGGAAGTGTATGTGTCCATACCACGATGAGAGGGATGAGGAGTGAGGTCATTTTAAGAGCTGAAAATTGAAGAAGGACAAAATCAAAGCAAAAGGAGAACAAGAACTAGAAGCTAAGAGGGTAAAGCCAGTTCAGAGTAGCCTAAGGTATACAGAGTACAAAGGTATGTCCTGGCCCACAAAGTTATCTGGCCAATGTGAAAAAATAACCTCTAAGTAAACATTATCAAATCTTGCTTGGAATGGCTAAACACAGATGAAATTATGCCCAAAAAGGGCTACTTAAAAAATGAGTTTACGGCCCTCCCTGGTGGCGCAGCGGGTTAAAGCACTGCACTAAGAAACTATGCCACTTCCGCATGAGTTCGATTCCCGCCTGCTCCGGAGGCGACCACATGGCGTGGCAGACCTCTCCTGACCCGCCCGCTGCTCCCCTCAGCAGTGTGCTTCGTCGATCTGCCTGTTCTGTTCCCCACTCTGTCTCTGGTGAATCCTCTCACCCTCCGCATCTCTGGCCTGTACCCCAGTTCTGTACGAATAAATAAATAAATCTTTAAAAAAAAAAAAAAGAGTTTACATTCATTACCATGAACAATAAATCAAGCTGTAAGGGAAGAGTATGCCTGGACATTTTAGTCCATGCTAGTATGAAGCCATCATGACTATCAAGACATTTAAAAACTAAGCATTCAGTACATACCAACAACAAAAGTAATGAGAACAAAAATAATGAGAACATGCTAGTATGAAGCCATCATGACTATCAAGACATTTAAAAACTAAGCATTCAGTACATACCAACAACAAAAATAATGAGAACAAAGGGGTGGATGACAGTAAAGTAAAAAGTAAGATCATTCTAAAAGCATTCTATAGTTCATCAATGTCTCATCATTTTTATTTCTGTTTTTGCACTTATTTTAATGGAACATGTATAGAATTGTATACATGTATAGAAACACACCTCATATAACTCATTACTGCCAGGTGCACCCAGTGCTAGATGGGGCAGGACAGTGGGACTGCACCCTAGTGGTGGCCCTAGTAATCAAATGTGTGATTTCGTGTACATCCATTGATAAGAGAAAAATAAAGTTTACTTAGCATAAAGCCAGGCATCTGGGAGATGAGTTCCTATCACTGGAGCTGTACAAACACAGACCAGAGAGATGATTATTTGTAGAGGAGATTCAAATAGCATTTGGAGAATTAGATAGATGGCTTTAAAGACTTAAATCCCAGAATCTATATTCCCATGCTCCTTCTGTGTCTACTGTATTTTAGTTTAGCTTCTCTCCTGGAGCTTATCTCATTCTGATTTTTTTTTTAAATTTAATAATTTATTTTTACATCATTTTGTGCCTTTTTCCATCTCAATTGTAATCCCCATGGGCTTCCCATTACCAAATCACCCATGTGCCATCATCATAGCTTTTTTTTTATTATACTGATTTATGCAGATGTTTGTTCTGGTAGATTAAATTCTTCAAAGGCATAGGTTATGTTCTCTCTGTATCCCCAAGTTACATAAAACAATGTTTTGTACACTGGAGTTTCTCAATACATGCTTGTTAACTTAAACAGTAATTTTCAATAGTTAATGTATTAAATGGAAGTGTATCAAAGCAAAAAGTATTTATTTGGGGAACAAAATAAACCAAGTACTAAGAAAAGCAGTGGAGGAAATTGTTTAGAGGTCTCAGATCATGTTTGACATTAAGCACAGATAATTTCTTTTTTTAATATATATATTTTTTACATCATTCTTTATTTTTGTACAATATATACTTTTCATCTCAGTTGTAACCCCAGTGGACTTCCTACCACCAATTCGTCAATATGCCATCAACATAGTCCCGTGGAGCACAGATCATTTCTAATACTGACTACATCACCACTGATTAAAACTTTGACCTTGTGCAGAGAAGGTCAGGCTGCCTCTTCATGGACAGGTGATGGCTCTGCATGGGGTTGGGGTCTCTCAAAGACGACCCACCCATGTGAATCTGTTGAGCAGTGACCCTGTGTCAAGTGCTGTGCATTTGAGGCTACAGATAATTCTTAATATGTTGTTTGTTCTCAAAGAGGCCAGAGTTCAGTTCAGGAGACAAAGGAGAAGGCATGTTCAGGAAGCAGGGAATGCTGACATACCCGAAATTACCTCATTAAGCACTGGTCCCACTGAATGTTCTAGGGGCCTGGGCACAAGAGGCTCCCTGTGGGTTGGAGTAGCTGGGCAAGATTTCTTAGGGGAGAATGGCTTTGAGCAGGACTGTGAATGTACCTCCTGCACCAGTATTGGTGAGAACGGTATCCTATGCCAGGGGTGGGGGGGTCGCTCCCTCTTGGTCCTCAGTCCCAGACATTTACACTCAGGAATCAGGGAAATGACAGAGAGCCTCTTTGCCATCCACTACGATGACACTACCCTTTGCTGCCATGAAAAAGCCCCCAACTCAGTACATATTGAATTGTGTTTGGTAAGATGTTGAAAATTAATTCCAATTATAAAAAAATCTGCAATATATATAAGAAAAGATGATTTTTCTGAGGGAAGGACAGACCCAGGGAAGTTGGCCTTGTGGGGGTGGGGGGGATCTGTCAGGACACAGTCTGGAGAAAGGAGCACAGTGCTGGGGGCATGTGGCAGACAGCTGGGTCTGAAGCAAAAGTGCTACACGTGGCCTTTACCGTGGGCTGAGCTCCCAAGGCACCCAAGGCTCCTTGTCTCCCCCCCCCACCATACCACCATTTGGACGGCACCTGCAGCTGGTGACCCTGCTGAGGCTGTTTAGCAGGTTTGGCCTCACCAACCAGGCCAGGTTGTCACTGGGCTCCATAGAGCTGCTGTGCTGCAACCACAAAGAGAACTGGTTTGGTTTCATGCTCAGGTCAAATCCGTATCAGCTGCTCAGCTCTGTCACCAGAGCGACTCGCAAATGACAGTTTCTGGAGGGAGATTTTGCCATTAATGGGTCAAGAAAACAAGTGACTTTGGACACAGCAGACAAAGGACAAGTGGAACTCAGACAAGTATCGTTTTCTATTTGTTGCTGTCAGATGAGGATGACCACGTAGGAAACCAGCAATGGACATTTGCATTGGCTTTTCCTTTCTTATCCATTCAGCAAGTACTAATTGAACTGTTTCTCCTCATTTTTTGTTACTGTTTCCACCAACTCATTCATTGAGTAAATTTCTATGGATGTGTAAGCATGCCAGGCCCTATACTGTGGGTGTGCCATGTAGATAAAGGCCAAATCGCTTGGTCCTGCTGCCTGGGTACTAGCAGTTTATGGAAAAAGCAGGAGAGAAGGCAGCAGATACAATGTGACTGTAGGTGCTGAGGAAGACACCGAGTGCAGGTGGTAGCTTATGACAGGGAAGCAAGCGAGGGACTAGAAGCAGTCATTAAATCCACAAAGCTTGATAGGTGGGATAGGAGAAGAAAACCCAGACAAAAGGACCCGCTCAGGCAAAGGCAGAGGGGGAAATAGGATCAATTCTCCTGAAAAATACACTCAGTTCTCCTGAAAGTTCATTCACTCAAAACATACCTGCTGGCCTTCTATAGTCCTGAACCCAACAAATTAAGGCACCTGTCTTTATAGAGGTGCCAGCAAGGCAGACAAACAAGAAAAAATAGACATAATAAATAATTAAAGTATATGACAAGACTTCCCAGGGTAGTTTAACGCTTCCAAAGGGCAGGTGCAGGTAGGAGAGTCAGGAATGACCTAGAGCTACTTTTCCCAGCCCATTTTCCAAACTTTTGCCCAAGTAATCCTGTCACTCCTCCTGTCCCTCCTGTCCCTCTTCCGGTTAGATCGTTCAGTGGTTGCCACTGGTCTCAGGTCCAGCTCTAAACCCTGAGCGTGTTACAATTACTCTACCCCACTCCGAGTTTCACTTCTCCTGGGGTTGTGGGTGCCCATCGAGTGCCTCCCTGCTACCTACTTCAACTTTCCCTCAGTCCAGCTCCAAGTAGTAGCCTGACCACATGTCTGTCCTGCACCCCGATGAGAATAACTATTTGTAAGAGCATCAGTTATGGCTATGCTGGGATAAAGGGCATTTCTTCTTGACTGCACCACATGGTCTGCAGACATAACAGCTCAAACCAGGAAAGACATTTTAGCTCATGTGAGCAAAATCACCTGAAGATAAAGGTGGAAGAGGAGGTTCGAAGAAGGACCTGCAGCCATCTGGAGCCTAAGCTCTGATGACAGCCCTGCATTGGTGGTTCCTGAAGACACCTCAGCACCACTTGACAGCAGGCTAGAGAAGTAATTTCTCAGCCCCACCCCAGACCTACTGAATCATAAACTATAGGGTGGGCCCACAATACATACATGTTTTAACAAGCCCAGCACGTGATTCCTACGCTCCTAAAAGTTTGAGAACCACTAACCTAGCGCAGTTACCTAAGCTAATAAATTGTTTTTTACTTTTAGTCAGGGGAAGTTGGGACTTCTGCTACTTTCATCACTTGCACTTTGAAGCAGCAGGACTCAGGTCATGTAAAGATGAATGTGACTTCATTTGTGTCCCTTGCTGCCCCCGGAAATCTGTTCAGTATGGACAGTCATCTTACCACTGGGTGAAAATTTAGAAAGTCCCCATAACTTCCATCCTTTCTCTTTCCCTTCTATTTTTTTATTGTGGTAAAAAATATATAATATAAAGGAAACATAAAATGTACCATTTTAATTGTTTTTAAGTGTGGTTTTTGACAGTACTTTGATACATTATTATAAACCATTACCACCACCCACCTTCTACCTCCAAAGTTTTCACATCTTCCCCAACTGGAATGCTATACCTACTAAACATTCCCTGCTCACTCCTCCTACCCCAATCCTGATTACCTTGAATTGACTTTCTGTTACATGAGCTTGCCTATTCTCGATACCACAGGTAAGTGCATCACCTAATATTTGTCTTTCCATGGCTCGGTTCTTTCATTTAGCACAATGCCTTCAAGGCACATCCATGTTGGAGCATAACCTAGAAAAGTGTAGACTTCTATTTCTTTGAGGCTGAGTTAGCTCCATAGTATGTATATGCCACGTTAAAAAAACTCACATGTGGGTCAACTCATACTTGGGTTGCTTTCACCTTTGGGTTACTGTGAATAGTCAGTGACACAAGCTATGCAAACTCTGTCGTCAGACACGTTCCGGATGGAGGGGAATTGCTCTGAAAAATCAGACTTTCCACTGCTAACTTATGTTATGACCTCCCTTTTTTGTATAACTGTAATATCAAAATATTCTGAGCAACTTTCAGCTTACAATTGGA
>NW_004567110.1:30865903-30929496 GCF_000260355.1 Condylura cristata
TGTATAAAATAAACCTCTGCTGAAGGCAGAGCAGGAAGACTTGCACCCAACTCTGACTCCCGTGTCTTCCTCGCTCCCCTTTCCCCTTTTTTCTCCCTTTCCCCCTTTTTTTAGGAATCTCCACTCGCCCATGCCTTCCCACCTTAGGGTCCTGCCTGTCTTGCCTCCAGACATCTCAATAGTTGGAGCTGGTCTCCAACAAGTCGGGGTACAAATAGCTGCTTGAGTCCTTGCTTTCACTTCCTATCACCAACCTTTCTTATCACCAACCCTCTGTCCTTTTTCGCCTTTTGTGATGAGGGGTTGAGTGTTCTGAAATTGGTTCTGGTTACTTGGAATATTTTCTCTTGTGTCTCAGCCTCCATTGAGACACACAGCTCAGCGTCCTGTTATACAACTCAAAACACATGCATGGTTGTTAATCTCTGTGATCATTCTTCAAGCATGAGTCATGGCCCTGCCCTCAAAGAGAAAAAAAAGCTCACAAGTACTTAGAGACTACCAAGAGCTGCGCTTCAGAAAAGTGTACACACTTTTAGGTCATTTAATCTGCATAATGACCTTAACAAATGAGTTTCTTCTGTCCTTTCCAGCTGAGGAAATGTAACATCAGAGAAGACAGTGCCCTGTCTGTGACCCCACACCCAGAAAAAAGAATCCAGTTATGGGTCTATTGGTCTGCTAAGATCTTCTACAACTTTTTCATTCTCTACTCACATCTAATTGAAGAAACAACTATTTGAAAAAATAAATTATAAAGTGCTGATGCTATGTCAAATCATTGTGGAAACATACTGATTTAAGAGTAATCTATGTTGACCATACCTGATCAGAGGGCTGAGGAATGAGTAATATTTAGATGAACATGAGCTAGAAGGAAGTGTACCCTCACCTGGGGGTGAGGGTTGTATTAGGTAGTGGGAAGGGAACAGTGTAGAATATGAGTGGCATGGAATGGGCCTTCCAACCTATGGAAGTAGAAGGCATCTGTCAGAGAGCTGAGAGGTTAGAACAGGAGGGCTCCTCGCACATCAGAACAGAACTGAAAATCTAAGGGAGCTTTTTGAAAGCAGCATGGTATAGCATGTACCACTGGTATTAGACTTGATCTTGAATCTCTGCCATGCTCCCCTGTTCCTGTTTCCTTATTAATACAATACGGATGATATTATCTACTCTGTGGATATTATTAGTAATGCCCATATTATCAGCATTATACACATAGTGTTTATAATGTTGTGTATAAAGTATGTGCTAGCAGTGGTTACTATCATCACCTCATTGGTGTAGTGATGCACTTGGGGTTCCTAAACAGAGTAGTTGAGAGAGGGACAGTTTTCAAAATACACATGTAGCAACAGGACACAATCTGTATTGCTGATGGTAACAATGGAGGTCACGGAAGGGCTAGGTGGGGTTCCTCAGTTTACTGAGATGTGAAACCAGGGGCTAGAGCATGGTGGAGGAACTAAAATGCCAAGGGAAGTGTAAACTAGAGCTTCTTTGAAGGAAGAAATGGCAGAACTCTAGAGAAGCATGGAAATAAGAGTACCAAGGAGAGAAGGAATCAAAAACAATCCCATTAAGACCTAAGAGGAGCATGCTGGGACCTGAGGGTGGAATTAAGAAGCCAGGTTTAGAGACAAAACCGGACATGTGGGCTTCAGGGACTCCCTTGGCCTCATGGCTAATGGCTTGCCTCTTGGCTCTTCATTGGCTTTCAGTGTGCTATTGAGGTTCCACGTCAGAGGAATGGTAGGACGCATTAACTTCTTGCTCTCGTTCCCTGAGTTATTCATTTCCCTTTTCCCTTGTATATAAACCCACTATGAGCCATTTTGTATGTGTCTGCAGTTGAATCTTAAGCACATGGGTGAGGACCCACAGTCAGGCTACCCAATTCATGTTGCGTTGCCCTGTCATAGTGTCACTGATGAAAAATTGGGGTATAGTGATGCCACAGGTGAGCTGTTGTGTTCATTTTTGGGCACTTAGCATTTAAGTGATAAGTCACTAAAATAAGAGCAAACCATTTGTTTCAGCAAAATGGAACTGATGCCAGAGAAAGTAGAGGGACAACAGTGCCTGAGAGAGCAAAGCAAGGTTGACCGTTGGGTTGAAGGAACTGGTAACAGTCCTCATGCTACAAAGAATCCTCATGTAGAGCTAGTAGCAGAAAACAGTTCCCCATTTTTTTCCTTCTTTACTGTGGAGGCTGCCACACAGCCCCAGGACCTCAAGACCCTCATGGATGTCCTTTGCTTACTTAGCCCATGGGTGCCACTGTGCTGAGCAAAGAGCCAGTGGTGAGTGCTATGGCGGGAGGGAGAAAGCCATTGTTGCGTAAAGTTGCACATTTCCTCTGCTGGGGAACTCTGATCCTTTGTCCACATATAGCTCATGTGCTGGTAATAATTAATAAAATAATAAAGGGAATATGCCAGCATTGACCCTAGTGATAGCATACTGACATTCAGAGCATATTCTACAAGATTTTCCCTTCACACTTCTAGGTTGCTAGGATACCATTCAGAACCACTCCAGCACAGATTTCTTGAAAGTATTGAGATTTGGATCCCCCAATATTTTACTGACAGACATTCTTTTTGAAAACTAAGATGAACTGCATTTGATTTAGCAGTGGCCACAGGGTGTATCCTTCTTTAGCTTTGAAAAAAAAATCTTATTTGTCCAAAATTACCTAACCCAAGAGCTATTCTCAGAATGATGAGTTTGTCTTCATTTTGAATGACCTGATTTATTTCTATGTAAATCACAGTGTCCATCATTTCTCCAAAGAGCATAACTATGCACATTTGTTATTTGAAAGAAATGGCATGCATCATTAGTTAAATGTTGATAAGGGTTCCCTCTTATTGTAATTCCCTCTATTGAATTCAAACAGATAGTCAATGAAAGTCTTTAAATTTATATTAGCAATACAGTAATCAGGGTACCCTCAGGGTAGGGAAGAGGTTAGAAGAAGATTTTATTCCTGCTTTTCCTATAGGGTCAGACAGCTGCCCAAAGCCAACTTGAGAGCTTGTATGTGCAGAAGGTAAACTTCAAACTTGAAATTTTCTCAATAGTTTTTCTGCTTGGCACATACTAACATGAGCGGGTAGCTCTGATAAAGTGGACAGCCAACCATATGAAGATTATTTTGATGACCTCCCCTCCTTAATGCTCTAATTCTACATGTTCCTATTTTCCCCATTCTCTAACATAGAAACATTGTGGTGCTGTGTTCACCCCTTCTCCCTGAATTGTGGGTTCTATAAGAAAGAGGCCACAGCTGCCTTATTCGCCATTATATTCCCAGTATAGTTCCTGTGTCAAGTTGTAATAGCATGCAATACATATTTGAACATGCATAGGGGATAATGAATGACATCATTAAGCTGGTTCATCAACCAATTGTGTGAAATGTTAGTATAAATTTCTCGATTATGTCAATAAAATCCTTTACGTCACCTATTTTATCTAAGAATCTTAGAAGCTTGGGTTTACAAAGGCCATGTAAGCCATTTATGGCAGAGCTTTTCAACTTTAGGTGCACACTGGCATCGTCTGCAAATCCTGATGTTCCTAGGTCACAGTTGCAGAGATACTCACGTTTGGTCTGGTGGGTATGGACCAAACACTGGAAGTCTTGAAAACACCTCAGGGAGGGCTCCTAACCTGGTGGTGCATCAGGTTAAAGCACAGCACCACGAAGCTCGGCAGCCACTGCAGCTCCAGTTCCATCCCACACCAGGTGACCACATGACACAGCAGATCTCTCCTGTTTTGCCTGATGCTCGCCTCTGCAGTGTATTTCAGTCAGTCGGCCTGTTCTGTAACCCACTCTGTCTCTGGTGAATCCTCTCATCCACCCCCACACCTCTGGCCTGTACCCCAGTTCTTGTATGCATAAATAGATAATCTTTAAAAAACAAACACCTCAGGTAATCTGAATGTGCAGCTGAAGCTGAAAAGCACTGATTTACTGCAGCCTTTTACAAGTAAGAAAGTTGAGGCCCAGAGGTTTAGTGACTTTCTACATGTCACAAGATAGTGACAAAGAATGGTTCTAGCTCTCAGGCCAGTGCTCGTCCCATTATCTGTGTTGTTCAGCCCTTGCTCACAAGCCACTTACTCCATCAGTATTCCTCTCAATATTAACTCTCTTTTCAAAATTTAGTGTATCTATTTCAAAATTAAACTGTCTCATTTGATAGCTGAAAAAAAAAATCACCTGCTATCCAGAGGTCTTCACTGAAAATCAGGAAAATAAAAGTTACTAAATTTGAGCTAGGTAAGACTGCCTGTTGGAGACTCTCAATCTGAAATTCATTCTCTTGTTGAAAAGAACAGCAGGTAATAGAGGCCTCCGGACACACAACTATCATTATACTGAAGCTTTCTCCTTAACAGGAGAATAGAGAGAGAACTGAAGCGGAATGATGTTTTCATTATATGAGTCAAGTAGAAAATTTCAGAAGAATTAAATTATGATTTTATTAATGAACACATTCTGTGTCCACACAGCATCTCTAATTACCTGGGATGCCAGGGTACTTAAAGCTCACACTTTGTAAAATGCCCCTCCGCCTACATAATTGAAGGCAGGCCTGTTTCACTGACATCTCTGCAATGGCCATCTAATCAAAACGATTAAAGGTCAAAATACACTCAGAGTATCATTCTGACAGAACTGTATATAATGAGGAAGACACGAAAAAAACAGAACTTTCTTTTGATATGCCAAAAAGAGAAGAAATTCAGCCTGAACATCTTTTTTGGAGCTTATTAAAGCTCTTGACAGGGTCCTCCCTGATGGCACAACAGGTTAAAGCACAGGACTAAGAAGCTACAACTGCTTCCCCATGAGTTCGATCCCTGCCTTCCTTGGAGGTGACCCACATGGTGCAGCAGACCTCTCCTGATCCGCCCACTGCTCCCCTCAGCAGTGTACTTCAAGGATCTGCCTGTTCTGTTTCTGCTCTTGTCTCTTCCCTCTCACCGCCCCTGCACCTCTGGCCTGTACCCCAGTTCTGTATGCATAAATAAATAAATCTTTTTTTTAAAAAAAAGCTCTTGACAAATTATGTAATCGAGTTCTGATGCTGATTATAAACCAATACATATTCAGAGTGCTTTCTCCAAGCAAAAAAGGCAAAAGCACTGAGGAGAATGAAAATGTTAGGAAGGGAATGAAGACCCTGCTGAGACTATCAGCAAATCACATTCAACTAGACCACATTTTCTAATGCAAATTCTGTTTTCTAAGGTAAAAGGTAAAATTATCCTTATCTGGGACACTCTTAATAGTACTTACCATAGAATGCAGGCTTATTGGCATTCAATTTTTTTGAGGCTGAAAATGTCTTTGTCAACTTTGTGCTGTTTAAAGTTTGCCTAATCAATGTTGGTCTAGTGCTCTGTCCTTCCTGAAAAAAAAAAAAAAAAAAAAAAAAGCCAGCTGGGACCTTTGGTTCTAACAGAGTGCAAGTCACGATACATTCCTTTTCCTTTCAACACATTGACTAGGATGTTTCCCCTGCCAGGAACTAAAAGGCTTTGATTTTATGATCCATCAAAGCTTTTTCTTATACATGATGTAGAATAACCTTTTCTTTTCAGAAAGTTTAATCCAGTAGCCTCTCGGGCCTCGGGATGTCATACAATGGCAGGTGCGTGATGTGGGAGAACAAGGCAGAGAACTTTTCAAAGCTGAGCTACATGTTATATAACAGCCTGTGTTAGAAAATCTCCATCCATAAAACGTTCACCTACTTTGTGGAGTTTAAAGCAGAATGGTGTTCCTTTTTAAAGAATTGCTTTAGAGTTATCTTCCTGTCAGTATTCCAATTATTCTATGACTCAGTGGGTGTATGTCTAGCTTTTTAAAAATTCTTTTTTTGGGTAAGAATATTGAAGTTTTATGAGAAGTTTATAAAGAAAAAGTTTATATAATAATACTGAACTGCACCAAATACATTTCAGGATAAGATGTTTAAAAAAGAGTGTTTTGAGAATGGAGCCTTAACTATAAAACATTTTCTTTGGGGTGCCTGAACATATGCTAATCTTCTCCTGTGTAGCAATTAACTAATATTTATGGCAGCACCTGTCCTCAGGTTTGGGGGCTGGGGCTTTCATAACAGAGGAAAAATGGTCAGTTTACATTTTTACCACTAGGGATTCATCTTTCCTAATTTTTACAGAACTGGAGCATAGGCATTTTCTGTTTCATCTGTAGTGGGGACTGGCTCGCTTCTCACCATACCCACCTTCTCCTGACCACATTCCCAGGCCCTCAGGCATATTCGTGAGAATGTGGGACTAGTTCTGGCAAATGGAATCGGTGCAGATGCATGTGGTCATCTCCAGAGCTGGCCCAGAAACATGCTCCTGTCCCCACTTCCTGAGTTGCTCTCTAGATGGCAAGACATCCAGGTGAGGACCCTGAGGCCAAGTCAAAGATGAAGAAGGGCCAGTGTCAACCATAAACATCCCAACACTGAAGAGGTATGAAATAAACTTCCATTGCCTTCTATCTCTACCATGTTATAGTTGTTTTCATGCTAGTGATTTTTAACAATAGCTATTAATGCATAGTTATATAACAAATATAGCATTACAGTAGCTACTAAAAAATCTAGTGTTTTCTTCTCTATCTCCTGACTTCCTCTTCCTTGTTCCTATTGTCTTTATCGTGTGATCAAGTTTTTCTATTTATCAAACCAAATTGCTTTTATTGATTGGTATTAAGGCTTTAATAGAGTTGAAATGATAAGCCAACACAAGTAATTAGGAGAAAAAGTCCAATCAATTCAATTTTTAAAAAGCTCAGAAGTTAAATATCTAAAGAAGATTTTTTTTTTTTAAATTTATGCATACAGAACTGGGGCACAGGCCAGAGGCTTCACCAGAGACAGAGCAGGGAGCAGAACAGGCAGATGGATGAAGTGTACTGCTGAGGGGAGCAGTGGGCGGGTCAGGAAGGGCCTGCCTCGCCATGTGGGTAGTTACCTCTGGGGTGGGCGGGGATTGAACTTATGCTGAAGAGGTTTTAGCATCTTAGTCCTGTGCTTTAACCTGCTGCGCCACCAGGGAGGGCCCTCTAAAGAAGATTTTTTATTAAACAACTGAGTAACCTCATAGCAGTTACCTACAAGAATCTCCTGGTAACTGTACAAGTGAGGTTATCTCAGTGTTAATGACTCAGCTGCTGCCTACACAATAGCCTTCTTCTGATGAGAAAACCAAGTGCACAGACTTGAAAATAGATCCTAGTCCAAATTCACTGCCACCTGTCTTTAAGTGGCCGGCACTGAGGTTTCCCTGGGGCAGCCACTGACATTGCAACACAGTGTCAGGCACCCCTCAGAACGGAAGGGGCAGAAAATGTATCCTCAGTGCATGTGGCTGGGGAAGGCTTCCAAAAGAAGAGCTTCAAAGTGGCTTTCAACCATCTGAAACTGAAATTCCAGTCTGGTTTTGTGTAAGCTGTTTTCTTTCGGACTCAGCATGGCAATTCACCATTTTTCTCTTTTGCTCTAAGTTGGTGGTTCTCAAACTTGGCTCAGCGAAGTGCCCCCAGAAGTGTACTCCAGGCAACTTATCCCAGAATTGACCAGGAAAGCTTTATTTTCTTCTATTTGGCAAATTGGGCTTTTGCATAAGCATCTGTTTTTGTATGGAGAGGATTCCTTGGTGGTAAAAGTGTAGAAACCATTGCTACATGTGAGCTTCCTGGATATCAGTTCTACTCTCACAGCTTTTAAATAGCCAAATATATCCAAGAGTGAATCTACAGCACACCTCTTTCCTGGGGCCCCCGTTCACAGTCCCACGCATATTTCGCCACCTCTGCTTGCTGGCTGCCTCAGAACCACCTCTTCTCAATGTTCCTGAAATAGAAGGCATTCCCCTGCCTACCCTCTTCCTGCAGAAATGACATCACCACCCATCTGATGACTCAGCAGAAAATGGAATCATCCTGATCCTTTTCCTTTCCCTCCCAAGTCCTATCGTTACTTAATCCATTTGTAAAGTGCTCTAATTCCCCGTTAAATATGTCCTGCCTCCCCAACCTCATTTCTGCTACCTTGGAATAGTGTAGGCCCTTGTCATCCTCCTTCATTCTCCTGTATTATATCATTGTGGCCGGGCCTGCCATTATTTTTCTAAAATGAAGAAGAATTGTCAGAACTTCCTATTTATGCCTTGTTGTTGTTTGTATCATCACCTGTAAGTCTCACAGCATTCCAGAGCAAGAAGACCTTGCTATTATTTTAATTCAAAACAGGAATTTGAGGCTTCAGAAATTACCTTGAGCAGACATCCTTAAAGTCATAGAGCTAGGGCTTGAACCCCAATATGTTGAAATTTATGCTGATGATTACATTATCAAACACATTAGTCTTTAAAGATCTTCAATTCCTCAATATTGTCAACAGGAGAAAGTGCCAATATTCTACCACGTCACAAAAGACTTGTTATAGTTTTACATGAGGGGATTTTAGCAGTTAATAGTAATAGTTAATTTAGTACTAAATAGCCCAGCTGTGAAGTTTTGAGCCACATTCTAGTGTAAAATATTGGATAACTTACCTGGGAAAGGTTACCTCACTAAACTTCCAATTCTTCAACTCACAATGAAGATAGCAATAAAGTCCATCTCACAAAATTGTGGTGGGGCTTAAATAAGCTTGTACATGTCAAGGGCTTTACCCACTGCTGGTCCCATAGGAAGTGCTCAATGAATGTTGACCTTGGCATCAATTCACTAGCCTCATTCTGCACTACATGCTTTCTTATTTCCACCTTTCAAGCAGTCACACTCTCTATCATCTCCCCTATAAAAATCACAGTTGAAGATTCCCTCTACCACTTAGTGTGGGCTTCTATAGAGACTCGATTGGGCACTACAGACGTCAGTGGAATGCCTCTTGGGTTGGTCACTAGGTCTTGGAGAAAGTCCCCACTGCAATGGCAAGCCCTTTCCAGGTCTGCTGCTTTAGGCTTCTCTTTCCTTGATTGGCCTCTCCCCTCACTCTAGCCACTTCAGATGTCAGATTTGTTCTCCAGGGTTGTCTTTGCTCCAACCTGCCAGCCCTGTGCCCAAATCCAGCCTTTTAATGACTGTCTCATCTCAGTTCCATGCCAGCACTGTGTTCTTATGATGTAAGGCTCTGGCATCTGGGCCATGCTTCCTCTGACATCTGACCTCAGTCCATCTCTGTTCTCTTTTCTAAAGCAGACAACTATAGGCCAACCGTGGTTTAGAAAGGACAATCATGGACAAACATAACAAACTGTGTTATGTTATTTGTCTTTCCTGCCCTTTTGTTTGAACTCTTTCAGGACACAAAGATTTTGGTTTTGATCTTGAAAGAACCTCCATAGCACCTGGTTAATGAATGATTGTGAATTGAATAGACTATTTTTTCCCAAACAAGTAAGTGTTAGTCTTGGGGGGTTTTGTATATAATAACTTCTTTAACCACACACTTCTTTAAAACAACAAGTTTGCCTAGATGGTCAATGTTCCTTTTCAGTGCTGAGTATCTGTAGTATATAGTTCTGAAATATGGTGAAAATCCCACTGTTTCTATGTCAGAATTAAAATTCTATTGTCTGTGTCTTGAAATTAATAGAAATCCTAAAATTTCATTTTGTAACTAAAAAGAAAATTACACTTTGAAATTATAAAATTTTATACGTATGCTTCAGAGAAAACCTAATTAACGCAACTAGGAGAAACACCTTTTTACCTATCATTAGATAACTGAGACAATTCAAAATATGAGACAAAGGTTTGAGGGGAGAGAACCTGGATGGGATAATGGACCTGAGAAGAGGTCTAAATACATGCATACACACAAATGCATGTACATCATAAGCTAAAAAGCTGCAAGAGACAAGAGGAGGTTAGAATGCAGCTACTCCCCAAGGCCTCTGTGTGTCAGGGAACAAGGCTGATGTGGTTAGAAAGGAATGCGCTCTTCTGCGCCACCCTCTGATATCAACATAGCCGTGCACCAGACAGAAAGATGGTGCTGCTAGATCACTGGTTGCTCTCCTAGATGGTTAGGTCATAGGACAGGTTTACAATAGGCAATTGTCTCAAAGTGCAGCAGTGGAAGATGGGTTGAGAAGATTTTTATAGAAAACTATTGTAAGGGAGCAAAAATGATTACCTCTACTCTTCTAAGTTTTAACTGAGATCCCTACACTAAAAGACAACAAGAAAAAAAAAAGCAGAATTTTAGGAACATATACAGCTTATGTACTCATAGGGATCCCCAGGAAAAACTAAGTAACCTTTCCAAGTGGCTTAGAATTCCTTAAAATCCCTCATGATATCTTCTAACTCACTTCAAGTTACACACAATGTAAGTGCAAGCCTCTAAAGAAAGAAGGCCATTAAAACCAAGGGTAAATGATCAAAATGTTCTCAGACCTTGAATTACAAGAGAGAAAAGAAAAACTTATCTAAACTTTGTTCTGAGAGCTGCTTTTATGGACAAAGCAGAGACTGGAGGCTTGTTGACAGCCCTGAGCTGAACTGCAGCACTGAGATCACAGAGGAGAAGTACACCACCAGAAATCCATCCAAACCCCAGTTCTCTGAAGAGAACCTGCTTGTACTTCATGTATGAAGTGCCTTGTAACTAGCCAATGAACTTCAGTCAAGTCTAAATTTCTTTGCCCATAACCTGCTTCTCAGTGAATCAAGTTTAACTCCTTTGTTTTCAATTCTAGTTTCCTATATCTATACAACCTGGCTTTCTTTCTTGATCAGGGAGGTAGATTTGATTAGGTGGATATCTCTTACTTCCTTGCCAACTGATTCACAAATAAAGTTGATTTCTCTCCCCAAATATCTCATGTCACCTGATTTGTCCAAATAAGGTAGAGAACACTATTGCTTGATCACACTTCAAAGTAAGTCCTTTAGCTCCAATCTCCAATCAGTTGTTCTTCTCAAGGCCCTTTTTCTGTACAGTTTGAGAGTCATCACTGCAAAAGAGGAAGGCTGAGGAGTCCTGAGGACACCAAGAAGAATCAGGAGTCCTGAGGACACCAAGAAGAATCATGAGGGTGCAGGGGAGATTGTTGTCCCTTCAGCACCTAACAGTAAGGATCTAAAACACAACACAATGTAAATCCCCCAAAGTGAAGGGGAACAGCAAAGTTAATGGTGTTTTCTGACCTGTGCATGCTGCATCTCAGAGCAGGGCTATAGCTTACAGTTGCTGAAGCATGCAATTACCTAGTAATGCTTTTGGGAGGAGTGGGGTCCTCAGAGGGGTGAAGTGGTAGGAGCTAGGAGGTAAGAAGAGAAATGGGAATTCAACCAAACCACTCAGAAGAAGAGGCAATTTCAAGAATGTTAATACACCTCCACACATTCTGGTCTTCTGTTATGACACAGGTCACACACATCTGCACACATGTGTACACACAAATTCATATACACTGTCAAGAATCCTCAGAAATGCCAGAAGGAGACAGGACTTTCAGTATTTGGGCTGAGGGTTGGCAGCTCATCATTGCATCTGGACATTAAAGGATGGGAGACTCTCAAAAGAATGGTAGGCTGAATGGTTTTCATCGAAGTGCATGATTTTTAATAGTGAACACATTCTTGTCATCTTAGTAAACTTTAACCTCTGTTGGCTCCTTTTTTTTTTTCTTTAAAAAAGAATGGGGACTTCCCTCTTAGTCACTTTCTCCATTTGTTGGTAAAGTTTCAACAAATTTGGTTTCTATTTTAACCTGCTGATTAGCTAGATTAGCTCTGCACACCTTTGTCCTCATCTGTGCTCTCAACCTGGCCATTCAATCAGTCCCAGAGACGTGTTTGCCCTCTGTCCTTCCTACAATCCTTTCATGTAGGGGGGGCCAGAGAAGTGCTGATCCAACACTATGCCATCTTACTTGTCTTTGGGTTTTGTTCAATGTAAATAATGGAGTTTTAGTAGCAGATGGTATATATAATCCCTCACTTGGATGCATAAAACTGAAAATACTTAATGGGTAAGAGCCTGCCTGCCCTTTCTTTCCTTTTTTTTTTTTTAAAAAAGATTTATTTGTTTATGCATAGAACAACTGGGGCATATGTCAGAGGTTTAGGGGGCAGGATGAGAGGATTCACCAGAGACAGAGTGAAGAGCAGAGTAGGTGGATCTACTGATATACACTGCTGAGGGGAACAGTGGGCGAGACAGGAGAGGTCTGCTGTGCCATGTGCATCATCAACTCCCTGGCTGGGGATTGAACTCTTGCTGCAGTGGTTGGCAATAGCTTGATAGCACTGAGACTTTTTTTTTAAGACTTATTTATTTGTGCATACAGAACTGGGGTACAGGCTGAGGCTCAGCAGCGGTGAGAGGCTTCACCAGAGACAGAGTGGGGAGCAGAACAGGCAGATCGATGAAGTACACTGCCGAGGGGAGCAGCGGCAGGGTCAGGAGAGGTCTGCCTCGCCATGTGGATCTCCTCCAGGGTGGGTGGGGGTCGAACTCATGCTGAAGTGGCTTTAGCTTCTTAGTGCTGTGTGCTTTAACCTGCTGCACCACCAGGGAGGGCCAGCACTGAAACTTTAACCCTTGCACCACCAGAGAGGCCCTATCTGCTTTTTAATTTTAGGTTCAATGACTTGCCCAAGGACAAGTGAGCTCATAATGAAAATTATCTTCATCCAGCAACTTACATGTAGAATGTTATGGATTGTGGCTCTTGGATTCAGAGATAGTAGTAGTCCTGGCAATCTCTGTAGTTCTACATGATGAAACAGGAGTTTCTGGAGGCGTAACTGACTTAGCCAAGGTCTAATTACCAAGAGTGATAGATAAAAACCAAATACCTTTACTTCTAGTCAATTGTACTCTCCCAAATATGCTTATTAAATATATATATCTTACCTCTGAACTCATTCTTTTATGAGGAAGAAGAAATGAGTTCCATCACTTTTATTTTGTGTCCAACCATTTTGAGTTCTTTCCCAAGACACTTTTTATTTGTAGGATATACTCAGGTCAACCTTACTATCAAACCTTGTTAATGGACATAGATACACACATATGGAAAAAATTATATTTTCCCAAATGGTGAAAATATATACATAAGGGTCTATTATGGTCCAATTAGCTTCTCACCCTTGAGTTCATGCTGTATGTAATGTAATTTGCTTGCAAGTGTTCTTTAGCACTCCATGTGTAAGACTCACATGAATCAGGAGGCCAATAGGCACCCTCTGTTTAGGAGATTTTGTCTGAGAAGTCTTTGTGTGCATACCCAGATAGTGCCAAGGAATCTGTGTGGTCCATCCTTTCCCAAAGCAGCGAACATGTCTGCATTCCAGACTGGTCGCCATGAGGCGTCTACAATAGGACATGCATGGCAAGGAGTCTCTATCATTCCAGCAGCTCGAAGTTATTTGGAACTTCTGCTACTTGGATCTTCAACTGAAATCCATAGTTTCATGGCTTCAATTAACTGGTTCTTGTCTTGGGAGTTATGTGGATGTCAACTCCTTTCTTGAAACAAATATTTGAAGAAAACCATCATGGTTGTTCTGGTTTATCTTTTTTTCAGCTCCTTTTTTTATTCTTCCAAGGGGCATCTCAGTGTCCTTCACCATCCTGATCACCACCCTCCCATTAAGATCCAACCCGCAAAGACCCCTTAAGAGTCAGGTACATCCAGAACAGACATAATACCATATATAAGATGCCTAAGGCCACTTCTTCCTCTATTAAGATGGTCTTAAATTTTATTAACTTCGTCCAAATGTTCTTCCATAATGTGCTTGTTGGTCAGTTTAAATGGTGACTTTTTCTAGAGCCCTGTTTTTAGGCCAGGTGTCCTCTGGGCTACCATATCTATATTGAACTCAGCTGTGCCACAGAAGCATTCAATAAATATCACATGGATTTGGTTTTGTGGCTGGCGTAATAATTCAGTCACAATGATGTATTCATTGTGCACCTGCCTTTTCCAGACAGTGTGCTAACAGCTCTATGTCTGAGTCTCCTAACAATCCTCTTGAGACAGATTTTATCCAGTTTTACAGATGAAGGGGCAGGCTAAGAAAGAATAAAGAGTATACTTGCGACCAAACACAAATAAAATAGAGAAGTAGAGAAGTCAGATGCTGATCTCTCAGAATGTAACATTTTTGTTCTTAGATACAATTATACTCTGCTTCTCAACCCCACAAGCATTAAAAAAAAAAAAATTTAAAAAGTGGTCAAATGGAGACTTTCCCTGAAGCTTAATGATACTCAGCGACAGCAGACAGAATAAATGGATTTTGAATTTCAGTTTGGTTTATGTGTGGGACAGAGATTCTGGTGTACCGAATCTTTAGAAGGTAACACTTTACTTTCTGAAGGTTAGCACTAAACTAGGCTAGCAAGTGACCATCAGTTGCTTTGGCAGTTGGCATTGCTGTGCTCATATGATATTAGTCAGTTAAAGAGGATACATGGAGTGATATCCAAATACTTATTAAAATATTGGAATGCAATTGCCATGCAAACACTGGCCACACTTATTTTTGAGCTCTCTTGAAAAAAGTTCAGTAGTGATGTCATTGGAAAAAAAGCTCAGTGATTCATTTTCAAACTGCGTTTTAAATGCCTTGGCCTAATAACAGCTGTTTGTCTTCTGCTCCGTCAGTTTTGTCCCCAGTTCCTTATAAAGATAGTGGCAGCAAAAGAAAACTGCAAAAAGGGAAACGTGATCAGAATAACAGCCAACCCCAGCAAGAAGCAGACCAATTCTCAAATAGGATTAGAGCACTGGCTTTGCCTTTGTGCTCTGAGCTTGCTCTGCAACAATCCTTTGTAACTGTGTGTAATAATAGCTTTGAGAGAGGCTCCACAAAATAAGAAATGTTCAGTGAATAGAACACTTTTAGCTATCTAAAAAATGGGAAGGCCAGAAATATATACTAGGTGGAATCAAGAACTTAAACTTAGTTTTACTGTCTGTAAATTATATGCTTGACATGAAGCAAGTCCTTTCTCTGCTGTTGGTCAGTTCTGTCAGATGGCAAATCCAGTCTCCATAAACAGGGCTGCTCCCCCTTTAGGGCCCTTGCACATACTGCTCCTGACATCTGGAAATCTTTTTGTTTTTTGTTTAAGATTTATTTATTTATGCATACAGAGCCGGTAACAGGCCAGAGGTGCAGAGGCAGTGAGAGGATTCACCAGAGACAGAGTGGGGAGCAGAACAGGCTGATTGACCAAAATACACTCCTGAGGGGAGAAGAGGGTGAGAAAGGAGAGGTCTGCCACGCCATGTGGGTCATCTCTGGGGCCAGGGATGGAACTTGCACTGAAGAGGCTGTGGCCAGCTTGCAGTGCTGCATCCTAACTTGTTGTGCCACTAGGGAGGGCCGACATCTGGAAATCTTCACCCTCATTTCTAACCTATCACCCTAGCTGTTTTCTGTTATCCTTTTATGCTCAGTGAAAATATCACATGAGTAGGCCTTTCTGGACCATCAGACTGGTAGAATACTAAAGTCTTTTCGGTAACTTAGATTTGATATTCTTGTACCCTGTAGGTTTTATTTTGTTGCTTATGGTAGGAAGAATAATGGCTCCCCCAAAATGTCCACATCCTAATCCTCAGAACCTATGAATATATTACTTTGTATGGAAAAAGGGACTTTGCAGATATGATTAAGGATCTTTATGTGGGGTATTATCTGGTGGAACCATTGCAATTATAGGAAACCTTTTATGTGAAAGGAGGCAGAATGTCATAGTCAGAGATTGATTTGAAAATGCTGTGCTATTGGTCTCAAAAAAGAGAGACCAAAAGCCAAGAATTGCAGACAGCTTCCAGAAGTAGGAAAAGGCAAAAAAGTAGAGTTTCCCCTAAAACTTCTGGAAGGACCACAATCCTCACAAGAAGTTGGTTTTAGCCCAGGAAACTCACTTCAGGCATCTGATGTCCAGAACTGTAATAAAATTTGTGTTGTTTCAAGCCAACACAATGGTAATTTGTTATAGCAGTTATAGGAAACTTACACAGTACTTATTACATTTACTTGTTCTTTTCTGTTCAAATACAAGCTCCATAAAGGTAGGGACCTCCATATATCCTTAGCACCTATGGCAATGCTAGGCATAAAATATAGGATAAGTATTGAGTATTGCAAATTGAGTAGGCTCTATAATAGCAAGTATTAGTGGCATGATGAAAACTCACTCAGCCTCTTTATTCTAACAAACAATTACCCCAACCAGAAGACCGTTCATTCATTCCTTTAAACATTTATTATTCTATTCCAATACCAGACAACAAGGAGCAGAGTGACCAACACATACCCAGTCTTTTCTTTTATGATGAGCATGAATCATCACAGTAACCAGAGCTTCCTTTCCTGTTAACCTGTGTCCAAATAGCCAAAGTAATTGCAGGGAGGATTGAGTCTCAGTGGAAATTTTTTTATATTTTTCTTATTTGTCAAAAACAAAACTTAAAATGGATCTATAACTAGAAAATGTGTATAAAAATGTTGCATAATAAATTTGAGTATTTGGTGGATGAAGGAATAAAGAGTATGTGATATACACATACACACATACACAATCTTGCCATTTGCCACATGGGTGGACCCTGAGGGCATTATACTTTCAGACAAATATGTTATTTTACTTACATATGAACTCTAAACACATAACCTCAGAAATCAAGTTCATAGACACAGAGAACAGATTGGAAGTTGCCAGAAGGGGCTGAGGGATGGGAGAAGTGGGTGAAAGTGTAAAGGTACAGACTTACAGCTATAACATAAACAATAAATAAGTCCCAGGGATGTAAGGTGATACACAGCATGACTACAGGTCATAGTGCTGTACTGCATAGTTAAAGGCTGCCAAGAGAGTTCTTTATTTAAAAAGTATAAGTTCAAATATTTACTAATTACCTTATTAATTAACTTTACTAGTTATGTCAGATAGCATAGTCACTATATTCAAACAATATATTCAGGGTTTGAGTATTAGAGGTTCAAAACAATTTTGACCACTAATGGTAAATTCCACCTTTCTCTCCCAAAGCAAAAGAAACAGGTAAAAGTTACCAGTGATCAGACCAGTGGAGACCGGACCCAGGAAAGGCCTATCCACAGCTCCCTCAGTCAGGCCAAGGCTTCATGTGATTTTCTCTTTCTCTGCTTCCTCAAGTGAAAGAATAAACATGAGACACAGACTATAAAAGTAATAGCATAATGGTATTAAAAAGTACAAATGTCATGTAAACAAAAAATATGGAAGGGATACATGTGTATACAAAGTTAGACATGTAGAAAATCATCTCCTATCTTACAATAATGCCAACTCTAAGAGAATAAAGACACATAAATGCGCGTTATGATCTTTGAAATGGAAATGCTTTTGGTGAGGTTTTCAAGGTGCTACATTAAAATATATAACTTTTAGGCCCTCCCTGGTGGCACAAGGGGTTAGGACGCAGCACTGCAAGCTAGTTGCAGCCTCTTCACTTCCCTGTTGCTGACCCACATGGCGCAGCAGACCTCTCCTGTCTAACCCATGCTCCCCTCAGCAGTCGATCTTCCTGTTCTGCTCCCGTCTCTGGTGAATCCTCTCACTGCTCCTGTACCCCTAGCCTGTACCCCAGTACTGTATGCATAAATAAATCTTATATATATACATATATACATCTTTTAGCATTAATATACAATCTACTGTGCCATGTATTACATTTTGGTACAGTGACTGTATGATGCAGCATTAGGAAAATGTCACATTTGATGAAAATTGTATTTAGAAGAGACATTATATACTCTGGACAATGATTTGATGTTTCAAAAGGATTTTAATGTAAATGTGTATTTCATTGAAATTAGGTAAACTATTCTTTATCTTAATCAGCTTTTTTCCTCTAAGGCACAATCTGTTTTATGGTCCTTCCCTAGGAGACAGATGAAAGCAAACTTCTATTTTTAGCTTCCCAAGCCTGAGGTGAAAAACCTCAGCATGCCTTCTACCTGTACCTTCTGAGCTACCCAGGCTGGGTGCAGCATGAGCAGAGAGAGACACCAGAAGTGAAGGGCAGGCACACGGAGTGGAGAGAGGACCCAGACCGTGCGCTCTGCTGCCATCTGCTGTCACTGCACCTTCAGTCAAACGAGATATCAAGTCTCCGGTCTTAAGTACTTGCCAAGACTATTCACCTTGTTTTGCGTAATAATTGTAGGCTGGAAGTTCATTTGCCTCTGGTCCTTACCATTAGGTAGTATTTTAAGTTTTAGTGGCTTTGTAATGATATAACGATGTTATTTTTGTATTCTCATAAGGTTTTTCATATGTGCTTGTTGGTCATTTCAAAATTCTCTTCTGAAAGATCACCAATTATTCCAGAACTGACTGTGGAAGATCCCCTCTTGTCTCACTGCCCAGTCACTCTTTCAGATATTGAAGAATCCATTAGGTGGGAGTGCATAAACTTAGCTTATTAAACCCGCCGTATAATATAAAAATGTTTAATGATATGGCTCCTGTTTTCTTCTCCAACCTCATCTTCCTCCAAACCTCTATATGACCTGTTCTTTGTCCTTATGTGATGAGGAGTAGAGTGGCCATGAAAGACAATACTCAGAAGCTTATTATACTCACACGTCCTAGAAACAGGAAGCACAGCATACAGAGCAGATAATGCCAGGCCACCCCACCCTGCACAGGGCCATATGGGGAAGCACCTGTGTTGGCCAGGAGGCCTAGACCACAGTTTTCATTAGTTTCTGCAAGAAAGGCCAGCAGGGTAAAGTGTAAGACTCTAAGGTATAGTAAGGGCTCCTAGTTGCCTGGTACCTGGTTCTGGGATAATTAAGGTGGAAGAATTTTGCCTTTTATTTGTAGAAGTCAGAAAAGGTGTGGCTCTGGGCTGCTTAGTTTGAGTGTCCCTACTCTACTGGGCCCTTTGCTATCTCTTAAGAACTTCTAATGGCTAGTCCCAATTCTTATTATCTCCCCAGCCAGAAGAAAAAAAAAAAAGTCAGAACATCAAAATTAAAAATCACACTCATGCTCAGGATTTAAGTTACTTGTACTATCCCAACTGCCATCTGCTTCATGTCAGAGTACAGGCTGTTCCTTGCTTTGATTGCTCATTTTGCTTCAAAGACCACATTTCGCAGGTCAAAGCACTGATGCTCACAGATGCGGTTAAGAACTCTCCCCACATCACACCCTGATGGCTGTAGCATTGTTCTGATCAATGTAATTACTGGCTAATACACTGTTCCTTTGACTAATTGTAAGGCCCTCTGAAGGGGTGGGGTGTGGGAAGAGGTAAAAACTATTTGAATGATTTCAATGAAAGGCACTCTCCCCCTTCCAGAGACAGCCTTCTATTTTCCTCCCACTATTTTCTCATCTATTTCATAAGGCAGATAGATCTACAACACAATGTGATGACATCTTCTTGCCTCCTTTCAGATGCTTGTGATTACCAGAGCTTCTTCTTAGCAGATTGGGGTGGTTGAGATATAGTTCAGAACTTATCTTGATCCATCACTGAGCTCAGTAATTTGAGTTTTAATATCATGGGATTAACATATTAGCAAGATAGAAAATATATGTGGAGGCAGATGGTTTAAATTAAAAATTGTAAAAACGTCAGTGTTCATAGTTTACTCACTGTGATGTCTGCCTTAATGAGTTAATCTGCAAGCAATAAGCAAGTTATTCCCATTGTGGAGATGCAGAATGATGCTCAAAGGTGCTAGATGACTTGTTTAAGGTCCCAAAGCCAATGACAGGAGCAAAATTTAAATTCAAATTCAGGGCTTCTGTTACTAACCTGGAGCATTTTCCATTAAGTCATAATGTTCAACTTACATATGTCCTCTCAGCTTTTACTTACAGAGAGATAAAAGGATACATGTTTTATGATTGCAAGCATTGAGTTAATTTTTCTCAATCTAGAATATCAAGTCTTTTCAAAAGGCAGCTGTTAGGACAGCAATACCAGAAAAATAAATACAAACAACTCAACAGGGAGATATATCTGTGGAATACTTCAATGGCCTCTGCATTTGTAAGGAGGCTACAAAGCACACAGTAGCTTGTGAATAACCTCTAGGCAAACCTAGAGTTTGTTTCATTATGAAATGGTGAAGAGGTTTATCAAGTATTTCCAAGTAATCAGTAAAATTAAGACTATAAGACACAGACTACAATGACTTGCTGCTATAGCAACAGATAATGGATCTAGTGATCATACAATTTCAGTTGTTACCATGTGAACATAGTCAACAGTATATTAAAATCTATGTCACCAGAGATCTAACCAAAATAAAAAGTAGTGTATACATCTAATTTAAAAGGCTTTTAAAATGTATTTTCTCAGTTCCAATTTATCAGCAGGTGAGTCAAGAGATTTTTTTTTTTCAAATTTCCATTTAAAAACACTCACACTAAAATAACTTTTGTGTGGAACAAGAGTTGAGTTTCTTTCATAAGTTTCTGAGTGGGTGGTCAAAAAAAAAATCTGTGCTGGCATATTTAATTAAATATGAGGCTTAAAAAGGCACTCCTGTAATGTGACCAGTTAAGAAACTGAAGTTCCAAAAACTTATTAGCCCTTTCTTTTTCTCCTCAGTCATCCTCAAGATTTAGGGAAATGCTAAAGATTTGATTTTGGCAATGGCTTATATTCCTAAATGCTGTTTCATGAAGTACACAATAACACCAAATATTTTATTCTTTATTTTCAGTTCAGAAATATAAACATATTTACACAGTTTTACACATATGTTTTTATACAGCATTAAAAAGGCAGTAAGAACTGTTAGTTTTGAAATGCAAGGTGTCTTTCAAGTACCTTATGTACAATGAAAAGTATCATTAAAGAACACACTGAAGAAAAACATACTCTTTTCCACATAATGGAAAAAAGTCAATGGTTAAAAATGTTCATTAATTATATTTTCAGTTCTAGTTTTTTTCTTCTTAAAAAAAAATAAAATCAACCCTAATGACTTATGAAGCCTGAAAGTTTTGTTAGGCAAAATTATCTTGTCAATATAACGATAATGCTACAGTTTATTTTGTTATTCACAACCTTTAAAATTTATAAAGGACAAAGCTTTGGGAGTGCTCTTAAAATGTTAACTGAAAATGTATTTAAAAAGTATATTGGGGAAATGTCACACATTATAGCATAAAAACTATAAATGCCATTAGAGTTGTAAATACACTCAATGGACAGACCTAGTAATATAAGGCACACAGAGGAATTAATTTGTACCATTTCATGTGATGTTTACAGTGAACATCTACAAAACAGGGTGATCAATTAAAATAGGCAAAATGAGTCAGTAATCATATACTTTAAAGTTTCTAAGTAAATTAGAAAATATCTTTCAACATTTTTAACCACAAAACATTTAGAATAAGACAATGAACTAAAATCTAGGTTTCAACTTGGGATCAAATAATTTTGTAAAAATGATCTATAAATGACAAGGACATTTGTTCTGATTATCATTAAAAAGTGCTCAAAGCAAAAAAGCAGGCTTTTGTTTTGCTTCCTTGTTAATGTTTCTTAATTATGAATTGGTGAATTAAACACTATACATAATAGGACAATATATTCTATTATCACATTAAATTCACAAAGGTATATACTTATAAGTCATAAAAAAATAAATCTTCTTGTATAATAAAAAAGAAAACAATTTTCAAAAAATAATGCAAACTAACCTGTTAATCATGACATTTTCTTTTGCCATGATAATATGGCAACTTTTAAGTTACTCAACAAATTAAATCAGAAATCTTTGATCCACCAATGTTTTAGATGCCAAATTCTTCTGCCCTATTGTATTCCGGATAAATCTGAAAATCTGGGGAAAAAAATTAAGCAAGTCAGAATTTTAAAAAAAAATGAATAAAAGGAAAATTTAACATGCAGCTCAATTATCTAAATTAAACTAGCTACTATTCTCAACTATTTACTTTCCTCTTCTAGACATCTGAATGCCATGATTATATACAGAGCTACTTCAAGTCTATTATCCTCTTAAATAATATCAAAGCAGCATATGTTCCTATTTAGAATATATTTTGCTAATAACACAAATCCTTGGGCCTCCTTCGTGTCTAAGTCTCAGCACAATCACTGCTACTTCCTGAGCTCAATGTCCAGCCAGGGAGCTCACCTACAAATGGAGCAGCAGACTCTCCTGCTTTACCTGCTGCTCTCCTGAGCAGTGCATTTCAGTAGATCCACCTGTTCTGCTCCCCACTTTGTCTCTGGTGAATCTTTCATCTCTTGCACCTCTGGACTACACCTGTTCTTCTATACACACACAGAAATCCTTTCAAGTTTATAGAAATACACTTTTAAATGTTATTTCCTTTTTGGTAGGTTAATCAAATGATAAACCTTTACAACCCTGTGAAAGCAAATATCATTACTCTCTGCTAGGGGAATAATTATCTACTTCCAACAAGTCTTTTAAAAGAAACACACACACACACACACACAAACTTAACTTACCTCTTGTTGGAGGTATGTGAGACAAGCTGCTAAAATAAAACTTTGGCAAGCCAAATCCACAACACAGAAGAACAACAGGTCAAAAATAAGAAGAGTGGCTTCATTTCCATAATACAGAACACTGCTGAAAGAATAACCTTCATCTATAAAAAGATTTATAAAATATAAGTAAGAAATAAAAATTGAATAAACTTGTGAAAAAAATGGATATTTAAACACAATATGAACTAGTTTCTACTTGTAATACTTTATGAGTTACCAAAAAAATAACAATCATGAAAATTAGCTAGTCTACAAGATAAGGAACTTCGCTCCTTACAAACAGTTTCAACACTTGCACCAAGGGTTGGGTAATTGCTACTAGCACTGGGAATATCTAGGTGCTGATAATGTTCTATTTTGATCAGGGTGCAAGGGATAAATATAAGCATATATTTATCTAAATATATATTTAGATTGCAACAATTCACTGCTATGTAAGCTGTATCTTCACACAATATGCTCTTCTGTATATATACTGAGCTTGTATATACATAAAAAAAATTAATTCAGTTGCTCCTCTGACAGCTGCAGCAATGAATGACTTCATGTGAGATGCAACTTACTGCACGCCTTTACTGTCTCCTAAGATCTAGTCCCTTACAATTAATGCCTTTATCTCTTTCTAGATGTCCCAAAGATACCTCAAGACAACAACGTAGTCTAAAACTAAATTCTTTCTCTTGCCTTAATGACCTGGTCCTCGAAGACATAGGACCACCACTCTCCATCTCTTCAAACAAGCTGGAAACCTGGGCAAGTTTGATCAATCTTTTCTTCTACATCTACCTCTTTTTTCCTTAACATCACTGGCAATCTCTTTTTCTTTATTCAACATCTCTGCACCAGTGCAACCTGTGCCTGCAGAGAATTCTAGGCCATTCATGGACCTATCTTTCATGGGCTACTCAACAAGATACACAAGGGAATCCCAGGACTGGCACAACCGTGATGCTAAGTAACATGTAGTTGAAGACATTGGTTATACCAATTCTATTCTAAGCACACCATACCAGAGGCTGTCATAGTAAAAGTGACCCATATATGTAATATACTCTCTTTTTATGCCAAGAAACCAGATTTATTTACTATTCCTGTTATGGGTTCTACGCAATTTTAAGAATTTGGAAAAAGTGAAGCATTAAAGATTAATCACAAATGCTATTCTTCTTTAGGTATTTCAAAAATTTCCTACTGAACAAACCTTTTAAAATACAAGAATCTGATATATTTGTTTTATACTCCATTCTTACATGCACCACTGAATGTGGAATTCAGTGTTTTTACTATCTTGTAGAATGATTATTTGTATAGAATGACTGTGACATAATTGTATAGAATGACTGTGATATAATAAAACGGAACAAAGAAAACTATAGCTTTGTGACATTAATGAACTTAATTATATTTCCTGTTTTTATGTGAAGTTATAACAAGAGTAATGAGTTCTTCTTCAAACTTTGAAAATAGTAATCAAGTTCTACAAAGGTATTTGAAAGGTACCATTGTAAAAGATGCTTTTTTCCATTGGTTCCATAAATTCCATTCCAAGAATTCTTTCAAGAAGCAACTTATCTTTTATAAAGTAGTCCATTTCCTTATGAACCTAATATAAAGACAGTCATTTAACAAACAGCAGTGAAATAAATGTTTCCCAAATTAATGTACAACAGGAGAGAAATGAAAATTGAATAGCATGCAAAGAAAATATAGTCTCTAAAAAAGAGTGAATTTTCTACACCACATTTTATAACCAAGAAATATCCTAAAACGTTTAGTAATGGTTTACTGGGGGTGGGAAGAGCACATGGGACTATGGTGATGGCGCCTGGGTGAAATAGTGGTGGGAAGGCCATGGGGATTACAACTGAGATGAAAAATGTACGAAGTGAAGGATAATGTAAAAAATATATTTATAAAAAGTTTAATAATGTTTTAAATTTGATAGTTAATGTAAGTGTTTAGAGCTAGATATAATGAAAATCAATTTATAACAAGTTTTTCAAGTGTACAACCATAGTCTATTTCTACAATGAATTAATACTTATATTTTGGTAATTGGTAACAAAATTCTAGTACAGATACGTTTAAAGTAATCATCCTTATGGCAATAGACATATAAAGTCCCATCTTGACTCTCCCCTACATCACAGTATTAACTTCAGCAGACAGAAAAAAGGGGGGAGACGGGGAGTGGATTTCCGAAGTTCACTGACTTAATTCTCTGGAATTAACTGATATTCTTGATTAATTTTTTTAAATTGGATTTTGATTTTTAAATAGAATTGCTAACATACATACATGATCGATGAAAGATCCGAGAAATTTATTCATAGTGTGATATGCTTTTATGCTCTGCTCAAAAGTACTTGCTGATGAACTCAATAGTCTAGCAGGGCCATTGTTCTAATGTTAGAAAGAGACAAGAAGAAATGCGACATGTCTTATATTGGTGGTATTAAACAACACAAAATATTGGCACTATATATCTAAACTGTACTTTATACAAACCCTTGTTAGTGTTTCATGAATTCTGTCATAGTGTTGTCTCATCTGGCTAGAAATTGCAATCTGAAAAGTCTGGCCATCTGTGTTGGGTACCAAACCTCTCTGGCTACACAAGTTTTCCTGGAAAATTAAGAGATTTAAATGAAAATGCAATTTTTAGTTAGTATCACATATTGCCAGATTTGGAAGTCAATTGAAATTTTACTAAAACTGTTTTTGAGACAAAGATTTATGTTACCCAAGTTTCCTACTTCCTTCTAGGTTTGACTAATTTCTATTTTGTGATACCCTTTTGAAGGTTTTTTTTTAATTACCTCTTCTTTTCTGCCCTACTGAAAACAAATCTCACATTAAGTTCACTATATGTTGAAATTCTCATAATTTTTTATGAATCATTTTATTGTGCTGTAAAGGATACCAAACAACTAGTCTTAGAATTAGCTATAATTAAAAGCTGCAAATAGTCTCTCTTGCTTTCTAACACTTATAAACTGCTTGCTGAATTAACTACAGTAAAAACGCAGTAATACATAAGTGAAGAATTAATATTAGGGACTAGATACCCTTATCAGATCTCCTTGATATAACTTGATTCCTGACAATTATTAATATGCAAGATTTTGACCCCTCGCAGACATTTTCCATTTATGTTTCAAAGTCAGTGCAAATCCCCTTTATTTGCCTACTCCAGAGTTTCTCCTTTATTTAAACTGAACCACAAACAATATAATATGCGGTTTTCCATGGACCTAATGGAAATACACATGTAGTGAATCTTTCTATCTAAAAGGGGAGAGGCAGGGATATCTCCCTGATTAAGAAAAACACATACTATTGCAGAGAATTTATAAAATATGGAAAAGTACCCCCAAAAGAGGGGAGAAAAATCACTTACAATTTCAACACCTAAAGATACAAGCATTTTATTACATGTTTCCTCTAGGATATTCCAAGATGGCATAAAATGGGATCACACCAATTTCTTTTTCACTTAACATTATACACTGACCAGCTCGCCTACTATTTGATATTCTATAAAACATGATTTTTAATGTCAATCTAAGTATAGGTTTAACAGTCTCTCATTTTTACATGTTTTTGCCTATATTAAAAAAATACCTGAGATAAAATCTTGCAATGAATTAGTTACTCACATTGCTAATATTTTCTAGAGTTACACTCATAGAATAGCAAGTCAAAGATAAGGAACTCTTAAAAAAACTCTTGGTATATATATTGCTAAGTACCTTCTAGAAAACCTGTAAAATTTTATCTTCAGACCAGTAGTTTTATAAAGCCTATTTTACCATGTTCTTGAGGCTATTATCTTTTTTCAAAAGTTTGCTAATTTGGAGAAGGCCAAAATGTTATTTTTACATTAATTAATTTATAAATCAAACATTTTAAATATCTATAAGATTTTTTTGGCATGTGAATATTCTGTACTAATAAAAATAAAATCAGTCCTTGATACTTTCTATTCTCTATACTTTAGAATGTCATCTCCCAAATGGAAATATTCCTTCCTCAGTTTTTTTTAATCTTATATTACCTTTTCAACCAGTGTAATTTTTGATCGTTAGCAAACTAATCTAGTTAAATGGACTTAATAAATCACTCTTCTTAGAGGATACCATCTTTATGTTTTAAAAGTCTTATAAGTTGAAAGCAAAGTACTTAATTAACCCTCATAAGTTTATATTTTTCTTTCAAATTTGATTAGGGAAGTTTTCTAATGTATATAATAGAAAGAAGGGTAAACCACCCATCATCCAATTTCAACAATTACCAACTAACATGTTATCAATTTCTACCACCCTATGTACCAAAATCTATCGACCTACCTATTTCTTTTAAAGCAAATCCCAGATAACATTTATTTCATTTGTAAATAATTGTTTCTCTAATAGTCCTTTTAAAAAGTGTCATTTTTACACCTAGCAAATTAACCATTCTTTGATATTATGTAATAATTAGCCTACTTAATCTCCAAGATTTCCCCAGATTCTTTTTAGTTGAATTGTCTGACTTGATCCAAGTAATGTCTACACATTTTACTTGATTATTTTGTTTTTTATATCTCTCTTATTATCTCAGTATCTGATTCTACCATTACCATCACCATCCCTCTTTTTCATTTCATACTGATTGGCTGGAGACACTGTCTTATATTCTGGCTAATCAGTTTCTGTGGTATTATTTAATTTGTTCCTTTATGCACTAAATTTTTTTTTAACTAGCCTAGAGATCTGAGCATACTCAGGTTCAATTTTCTTAGGCAAGATTATATTTTGGGTGATATTATGTTACTTCCTATTACATTGTGACTGTAAATTCACAATTTGTTAATTTTTACTTGAAATAAGATTGAGCCAGTGTATAAATTATGTCAGTCGGATTTCTTATTATGATAAGTTTCTTATCAAGCTTCACTTAATTGTTTTAGTACTACTGATGATTAAAACCTATAGGTAGTAATCCACTAGTCATTATAAAATGATGATTTAATTTAGAATTCCTTTGACTTTTTTCTATTAAGAAAGAACTTTTCCTCCATTTATTTGATTGCTCTGAACTGCTCTGCAGCATTTAATTTGGTTCTTTCTCTTTATCAATGTTCAGGGTAATGAGCAGGCACTCTAGAAACTTTCAAAAGTAATCAATGAGGATTTCTTGAAAACATTATTACAAATCCTGTATTAAGCAAAGGGAACCCATCTCTCAAAAACCAAAAGCTATGAAATAAATTCATACCGCTTCTCTTTTAAGATTCATATTCATTTCTTCCATATTAGTATCTGCATGCCCATGTACCGATCTACCATGAATATAATACCCAAAGCATTTGTGGGATAACAGAAACACTGATATCTATAAAAACAAAAGGAAAAGGAGCCATTAACAACTCATTTGTAAAACAACTAAATTAAGTTTTTCTTAAAATTGCTTCTTTTCACTCAAACTAATGATGGTTGGGGATAATAAACAAGTAAGGGATAATGAGGTTATTTTGTAAAAGTGCGTAGAAAAGAGATTGAAGATAATTTCCAAGGAAGGAACACTTTAGGTTGATCTCTGAAAACTTTTCAGGCACTCTTGGCTGAGTGAACTATTTGGTGGCACAAAAAATTCATAATTAAGAAACTGAAAATAAAGAAGAAAAAAGTAAAGCAGTAAATATTAACTTGTAGCTCATTGTAACTATCTCTGGAGTTAACAACCAGGAGAAAATTAGACTGAAAATCCAATTATACCAAATCAATTTTAAAGCCTCTTTTAATGGGCACATGACCTTTAAAAAGGGAAAATAAGAGTTGTGAGATAGTCAGGAAATACTTACATTGCTCATACAGCATAAATCAACAAATTGCCGAATTTTATCTTCTATAAATCTCTCATAAAACACAGCAAAAAACATGATCTGAAACATTAAGCCAAGCACATGCGTATTAGCTTTAAGGATTTAATTTTCTTTTATAGCCACAGTGTAGAATCTTAAGGAAAAAAAGTTCCAACTAAGAATGCAGTGATCTCTACTGGTTCCAGTGGAATAAAATTCTACTTGTCATTCTTGACTCTAAGTCAAAGGAAGATGGATTTGGAATTCTGTTAAGATTCATTGAGGTATCCTATTTTGAATTTTTTTTTTTTTTTTAAGATTTATTTATTCGTACAGAACTGGGGTACAGGCCAGAGATGCGGAGGGGGAGAGGATTCACCATAAGACAGAGTGGGGTGCCGAACAGGCAGATCGACGAAGTACACTGCTGAGGGGATCAGCGGGCGGGTCAGGAGAGGTCTGCCGCGCCATGTGGTCACCTCCGGGGCAGGCGGGGATGGAACTCATGCGGAAATGGTTTAAGTTTCCTTGTGCTGTGCTTTAACCCGCTGTGCTACCAGGGTGGGCCTATTTTGAGTTTTAAACCTTTTTTATGTCATTAAAACAAGAAAGGATAAACATAGGGAGAAAAAAGTGACTTTAAACAATGAAAAATTTAGGATAAACCAGATTGATGTTTAATTCTACAATTCTGGCCATCTCATAAATCTCAAAGCCATGTCTTTCAAACCTGGTCTTCCTTAACCGGTGGCTCATAAAAAACATAGTAAGTATTCTATTTCAACTACAGATAATGTGATAAGAACTTATAGGTTATGGTTGCATATGTCTTCTTAGATTTAGTGACAATACCAATACCAATAAAGAGAAATCTTACAAATTACAAAAGTTTTCATTGTAGACCTTTCTGGATATGCTTCAGAGAAAGCTATCATTTCCTAACCAACCACTTTAAGGCTGTCCCCACGGTTCCTGCTGTTCCCTATTCCTACTTTCCACTCTCATCTCCACTTACTATCTTCTCTCTCTACGGATGCCCTTCACAGCAGCTGTCATAATTTTAATTTGTTCTTATTAAAGCATATCCCGCTTTTCAACACAGTGCATAGTATATAAAATGTACTCAACTGTGTAAATAAATAAAAGAAGCAACAGCAGCACTTTTAATGGCACTTATATCTGGTGACTGAAAAACATTATATGATCAGTCTACAGCAACCTTTATTTGGTCAACTATCAATGTGACATTTTCTAATAAAAATATAAGGAAAGGCAGTTTATCTTTGGATCTCTGTCCTTTTCCCCCCATTTTTCATTTTTTATGTTTATGGAGGTAATATTAGGTCACAATACTATATATGACATGGGGAGAGGTTCATACTTCCTCAGATGTTGCCACACCTCTCCCACCATCAAAGCCCTTACAGTCCTTTACAACAGACCACTGGCCAAGCCTCCCAACTGTGAGCTATCTCTACTGTAACAGCATCTGATTTCCAAGAACACTTTCCTAAACACTCAATAAACATATTTCTTAAGCCCTTTTAAAGAGCATGTAAAAGCATAATATTCAACTTTTTAGAATTAAAGGATTAAATTTAAAGTTGAAAAGGGTAGATAAATAAAAGGAGTAAACCATAAATTCTAACATTATGAAAAACAAGAAGAGTTTAGAAACAAACTTAATGGTACTACAGCAAGTTGTTTAAGGAGCCCTTAAAGGCACCTGAGGAATAATCACTAGAATCCTCAGAATATTTCCAGGGAGAGAAATACTCCTGTTCAGAATGAAAGTAAAAAGAAATGAAGGTGTTTAGGTGGTGCCGCTGGAGACCATCAGCTGTTGCCCCACCAATCCTTTCTCCTGGGGACAGACTGTTTCTTTGTGTGGGCACAAGGTTGTTCAGCTTAAAAGATGTCATTACTGCGAGGTGTGGCTGTGTGGCTAAGTTCTAGCCAAGGAGACAGTGAATAGCACTTCTTTAAGAAGTGCTCCTCTTTGAGAGCTTTTTCAGCCACTATGGAGTAGGAGGAGAACTTAGCATGGAACTACAGAGGCAGTTCAGAACAGGCTTCTGGGTCATGCCAGCCCTGCACTGTTGACTTTTTCTTTCTTTAAACTATATGACAGGAGGAATAAAGGTCACTTTTATTTGGCGCTGCTATTATGGTTGTTATACACAAGCAAATATGAAAGGCTTTGGCAGTATTCCTGTAAATTCTCTATATCCAGATGAATATGACCCATTCACAAAAATTTATACTGACAAGTGTAGAAAATAAAATATCCTCTGACCATTAAATTGATGACAAACATCAAACCCCACATTCTTTTGACTCCATCTTATCTCACATTCTAACTTTTGTCTTTTCTTCCTGATTGTCAAATTATCCCTTATTAGCTCCATCCCTATAGTTTTAAGTTTGAACAAGTCTCACTAATTAAAATAAGTGTATGTTTAAATAGTCTAAATTCTGGGGCATCTCCAGTGGTGCAGGGGCTAAGTGTCAACACCATGAAGCAAAACACAGCCATTGCAGCACGAGTTTGATCCCCAGCCCCAGAGCTAACCCACATGGCGCAGCAGACTTCTCCTGTCTCACTTGCTGCTCCCCTCAGCAGTGTATTTCAGTGGATCTGTTTATTCTGCTCCCCACTCTGTCTCTGGTGAATCCTCTCACCAACCCCACATCTCTGGCCTACATCCTAGCTTTTGTATGCATAATAAAAATAAATCTTAAAAAAAGTAAATTACAAAAAAAAAAAACCATAAAAGATGGTAAAAGAAGCAAGCATAGAAAGGAGCCTCCTTTGGAGTCACAGGACCTGAGACTAAGTAATTTATTTGAAGTTTCAGTTATTTCAATAAATACTTGCAATAAAATTTCACAAGTTACCTGCAATCTGAGTATGATTTAATGGCATCTAAATAAATATAAACAGAAGAAGAAAAGAATATTAAGGGCAGCTTAGCTATCACTGTAGGGGTGCGTGCGTGTGTGTGTGTGTGTGTGTGTACACGTATAAAGAGACCATTATATGACTAGAAAGCCAAAAAGTGAAAGACCCTTTAGAGCCCCACTATTGATCAGATAAACTCTGAAATCAAAGTACCTTGTTTCAAATTCCAGTTCTGCCAATCACTAATTGTATGAGTTTAGGTAATTATTTAATCTTTCTGCCCCTCAGGTCCTCATCTGTAAAATGAGTATACTAATAGAACCTAACTCCAAGGGCTACTATAAAAATTAAGTTAACATGTGAAATACAACTCATTAATACAGTGTATGGATTATAACACTATGTAAGATTTATTGTTGTTGTTCTTGTTCTTGTCACCTTTTTTCTGCAATAGAGATCAGGATGTGGAGAGTATTTGAGGACAATAAGTTGTAACCAGAGTTGTAGATATCCAAGAGCAATGTTGCTTAAAAGTAAAATCTCTTGTTACCTGCATAAATCCAATGGCTAACCAGAGAGCAGTAGATACTGCGTATCTCAGAATGCGGCTATATGGAGCTATATAGCTCACTGGGCTTCTGGAAAGACTGCTTGATGCGTCCATTAATGCTAAGTACTTGAAACCTACAACCTGGAGTAAGAGGAAAATGACAAAGTCTTAAAACAAACCAACCCTCCTTTAGACTGAAAATGAGACCGTTTTCCTACGCTTCACTTTGAAAAATCTAATAGTCAAGTGTGTATACACAGTAGGAAATCTAGATAAAAATAATTGTTTTTAGTTACAAAGTGTTTAGTTAGAGCATATGGTATTCTGTTTACATGACAAATATAACCTTAAGGTCATCTATATTAACAAAGCTCAAATATCTGTCAAAAGAGTAAAATTTTCTTTTGTATACTACCAACAACAAGTAGAATTCCTTCAACTTTTAAAAGAACAGGCACTATGCAAAACATGCTTTTATACTTGACTTCTAAAATGTCTTCTGAAGGAAGACATTCTTTTGATAAAAGAATATCATGATTAAGTTTGGTGTGAGTAGTACACTCATCTCCAATGCCTTCCACCCTTCTAGAATAAATTCTGACAAGTTTTACAGTAAAGAAAATCTACATGACTTTAGTGAATGCAGTGTTTTCTAAATTTTCTGCCTTGACTATAAAACTGCTTTTTGTGTAATACATTTTAGGTTTCTAGAAAACATTCTCTAGAGAACACTAAATTATTCAAATATTGTTCCTTTGTCCTAAGCCTCTGAAATATCATGTATATGCTGAAATATCACTTATATGTCTTCTTCTAGTTTCAAAAATAAGAGGAAAGGAAGAAAAAAAGGAAAAAGAAAGGCAAACAAACATAACAGTTAATAATTCATATGTAACTTATTTAAGAAGTTAATTTCTGAGAACACATGATTCATAGAAACAGTTTCCACTGTTCTAAGGTGGTAGGGGAGTGAGAATTATTTAATGGATGCAGATTTTGGTTTTACAAGATAGAATTCTAAAGACACAGTTAATAATGTGAATGTACTTAACACTACTGATCAGTATACTGGAAATGGTTAGAATGGTAAATTTTATGGCACATGTTTTTAAAAAGTCATTCCTTTTTAGTGATTTGGTAACAGTATTTTACTTACAGAAAACTCTTCCACTGACATGCAAACTTAGCTGGAATATTTAAATTAACATTTAGGAGGTACCCCAAAACTTCATAATGATGTCAAACAGTTCATACCTCCAAGAGGAAGAGGACAGTAAGTACTTGAAAGAGTGGATTGATTTTTCTCACAGTCTGAATTTCATTCCATTCCTTTGCTACAAAATAAGTTCTCCATATACTTACAGGAACGGTAGCACTTCGAACACCACCCTCACCTGGTCAAAGAGATAAAGTGAGTAAAAGGGTCTTCGCTCCCAAGGGTAGGAAAAAATTTTGATAAAATGGATATTTCAGTTACCTTCAACAGCTTTAAGAACTTTTCCTTTAGGTCGTTCCCAGTCAATAAAGAATATATCAATGGTAATTTGGGATATGAGTTTATGCAAATATTGCAGAGCCTGCAAATGACAGACAAAATACCAAAAAGTATCCACAGTAGTCTGTTTGCAAAACCAAACAAACATCTCGAATATGTAATTTTCACAGATGTTAAATGAAGTTACAATATTGGAAGTCATCAAATAACCTGGAAACAACAAATTCACAGAATTTTCATACATACGCTCATTTACCTTTCCTTCTTTCATCTTTAACATAGGGATATTAAAAGGGAGACACATTCGACCTCAAACAGGGATCCTGCATAATCCACTCTTTCCCAAGGTTTCCAAAAGCATACTTTGGTCTTTAGACTGCCTGACTTCTTTATAAGTCAAGATGCTTTTCAACTGTAATTTGCTTGTCCTAATTAAAGTTTCATGATAGTCTTGTCTTTTTCTCTTTCTGATATTAAACAAAAAGTGTTGCTGAAATACATCTTTTTCATTTACAGAAGTATTGGTAGTATATTTAAACTAAGGCACTCTTCCTGGATACATTATTGATCATGGGATAAAACTTTCATACAGACTGATTCTTCTCTGCAAGGAGCTCACAGGTCAGTGACAATATAATTATCATCGTAATACAGTGGGATGAGATCTACCACAAAATGTAAAGAGCTTCATATACATTGACAGAACCAGGAGGAGGGAAAGGTATTTCCATAAAAAGGAAAGACATATGAAGGTCAGAAAAATCTCTTTTAAAATTTCAGCACATTATCTAAGATGATACCTTTAACTTCAATAATAGACAAAATTCATGCCTGATGATAGTTTGTCACATTGTGAACATGTCATCAGATTTTAAGGAAAAATGTTTATCAAATTACCTATACTTCATGCTAATTCAAACATATTTATGCTTAAGAAAAATATTTAAGTAGATTTTCTGAATGAGCTCTATTATAATAAAAGTACACTTTCTATGTAAAATAGAAAATTCAAACTTCCCTCAAAATTAAGCTAAATTATACACCAAAGATTTTGAAAACATTTGAATGATGTAACAAGTTTATTAACATGTCTTTGAAATTCAATAACCTGTCTTTTGAAACATACCTTCAGAGCAAAAGCACATCCCACATAAGTAACAAAACGTTCTTCCTGAAATGGCATTGGTAGAAAAACAGAGACAGACTTCTGTGCCTATGATAAAAATTACACCATTAAAAATGATCACACCAGGTTTCCAATAAGCCCAATTTATAAGCAAAAGAAAACATAAGAGGGAAGCTTGTTATGCACTAAATAAACATAGCATAATGGGGAATGGTGAGTTTAGCACCCACCTCAATACTTTTGATAAGAAATATACCTAAATCAAGAGTTCCTTTATTAAGAGAGCTTACCAGATATTCAGATATTGGCATTTAGGTTATAGTTATAAACTCACTTTGAAGAAAATCAGCCAATAAAGTCCTGTTCCCACTGTGATGATGAAGAAAACATTAGCCAGATCACCAGCATAATATATCAAGAATTTCAAAACTGTCTGCAATTTAAAAGAGAGTAACAGCTATTACAGATGCAACCTATTTATACTGTCACTTTTAATAATTTATTATCTATCTAGTTTCCCAGACGTGAAGCCTTGTTTCATGGAGCCATGAATCAGGGAGAAAGACTGTGGCTTCTTCCGAGATCAGCATTTGGATTCCTACCTTTTGGTCCATTTCCAATAGCTTTCTTATTCAATCTTCTCACTTTTTGCCATCTAAGAAAGTTAGACTGCATCCTAATCTTCTCCTACGTTAGAACCTTTAACCCCAATCTATTCTCTCTACTATCAACAGAGTTAGCTTTCTAAAATGTAAATAAGATTTGAGTCACATCCTTTTTTAAAAACGGAGGGTGAATCCTCACTAAAATGTAAACTTCCACAACCTAGATCAAAAGTGGCTTTTACCCTCATTTGCCAGTTCCAACTACTTATTCAGTAACCACTCTACAGCTTCAATTATTTTGTGGAATGAAATGGACATTGTTTCATCAAATGTTTTCCCCTTCACTCTGACAAACCCTGGTGAGCTCAGAGGGCAGAGAACATGTCTGTCTTTGTTCACAAGCAGAACTCCCAGCAGCCCATAGATGCTGGCACTGAGCCAGAAGGCCCTCACTGACTTTGTGGAGTGCACTGATAATCCAACATAAAGTTCACATCTCTCGCATCTCAGTAAGTGTTTCTTCACTATCCCAGACAGTAAGTCAAGCCCCCCTCCTCCGATTCCTTCGGCTTTAGACTCACCAAGTTATCCTGGCACAACCAAGTCACTTGGTGGCCTTTAAGAGCAAAACGGAAGAACCATCTCTATTACTGAATAGTTAAATAAGTAGAAAATTTAGTTAACCTTTACAATTTCATCATGTGTAAAATGGGAATGATAAAAAATACCTAACTTCATAGAAATATTGTGAGGATTAAACAAATTGTACAAGTAAAGATATAAGAAGTACCTGGGACATTCTAAATAATCAAAAAAATAGTAGATGTACATGTACAGATTAAAGGAGAAGCAAAACTATTAAATGAGAAGTTAATAGAAGAAAACGTCAAAAATAAAAATTTTTATATTTCCTGTTCAAGAAAAGAACATGTAGGTAAAATAACAGACAGATTACACTTAAGATATTTCAATGTTGAAAATCCAAAGGCTATTTAAATTTTGAAAAAACAAAATAGACCTGGAAATAACAAGAGAAACTGGGAACCTAAGAGAAATGTAAGTAAAGGATATAAACAGAACTCACAGGAAACACAAATGATTTCAAAGCATATGAAGAATTATCAGAGAAACAAACAAACAAACAAAATCAAGAAACACATAGCACTTATACCAAAAGCCTGGCATGAAATTGGAAAGACTGGGAAAGTCAGGTGTTGGTATAGATATGTGGAAATGACTCCTGTGGGCGGTGGTGCAGACTGGCACACAGTGTGGGAGGCAAATGAGCATTGCCTATTCCTTTCCCAATAGTATACATCGGAAAAACTCAAGGAAAGTTCTTACTCCTCCTCTAGCTGTGTTTTGCTGGAAGGAAGTAAAGTAGGTCAAAATAACGGCATACTTTAAAAACCCCTGAGAGCATACCTGTAGATCAATCAAAGGACTCCCAATGCGCCTCTTCCACCCTGCTGTCCTCAAAAGAGATGATAAAACAGCTAGCCCACCTAGCACCCCCAAAGCAATCTGAGGAGAAAAAAAAAAAAGAGAGCACTTTGAATATATGTACCTTCCCTTACTCATTCATGTCAAAAAATACTGTAAAGAGACAATACTCAAAAAATGGCAAAGGGTCTGTTTAAAGCCCACAGGAGCCAAGCTAACAGAACTCCCAGTGGCCAGATATGGGACAACTTGAATAACAAAATAAATACTAGTGGGTTATAATTGCTGAATAAAGTAAATATCCACAAGTTCATATTGATTTTAAAAAAATGAATAAATAAATGTGGGCAAAGGGACAGTTCCTCTTTAAAATTTTAATGACAAATACAGAAGATGGAAATGGAAAATCACCAAGTAAATATCATAGTGATCATTTCTATAGGCAAGAATCATTAATGCAGGTTAAAAGTTAGAGGGCAGGGCCCTCCCTGGTGGCGCAGCGGGTTAAAGCACTGCAATGAGAAGCTAAAGCCATTTCCGCATGAGTTCGATTCCCGCCTGCCCTGGAGGTGAAAACATGGCGTGGCAGACCTCTCCTGACCCGCCCACTGCTCCCCTCAGCAGTGTACTTTGTAAATCTGCCTGTTCTGCTCCCCACTCTGTCTCTGGTGAAGCCTCTCACCACCCCTGAGGCTCTGGCCTGTACCCCAGTTCTGTATGTACAAATAAATAAATCTTTAAAAAAAAAAAAAAAGTTAGAGGGCAAAAGAAAAATGAGAAAGAGGATAGTTGTATATTCTTAAAATGTCTGCCTACAAGATTCTTATTAATTATAAATGGAGAATAAAATGGCAAATTCTGCAGACACCATCTTAGCTGTATGACCTGTATAAGATCACCAAATATGATGTATATTGCCATCCAATACCTTCTAATATGCTGTACTGAGAAGGTCCCAGAGACCACCATTTCTGTGGCCTTTGCACTAAAATTATATCTAGTCTTAGGTATCTATCACTGAGGGTCAAAGTAATCAACAAGTATTCTTCAAAAGTATTAGGTTCTGAAAGACTATAACAGACCAAGGAACTTTCACAAATCAAAGGAGACTTGGAGACAGAATAACTAAAAATAATATGCAATCCCAGTCTGGACCCTGAAATGGAAAAATGATGGTTAAAACACTTGTGAAGTTTAAAAGAATACCCAGATTAAGTAACAGCACTATCTCAGTATTAATTTTCTGGCTATGATTACTGTCCTCCGGTTATGTGAGATGCTAACTTTAGGGAAGGCTGGGTTGTGGGTGTATAGCAAAGCTTTTCATTTTGACAATTTTCCTGTACATCTAATAAAACCATTTTAATTGAAATATATACTGTAAAAATTTAACAGGTAAAACTTACATCTGTCTGGACAAACGCTTCTCTTTGGTTCATTTCATATTTGACTGAGAAAGAAACCTGATAGTTAAAAGAACAAATTAGCCATAATGAGATTAAATAACACAAACCTACTTTTCTATTACAAAAACATTTATAGTAAGGTAAAGATTAAGAATTATACTTTTAATAATGATCTTAAAATTGTATATGCAGATGCTCATTTACAATAACACATATGTAAATTTATATAATGTTATCATGCACTATTACTTCAATAACAGATTTTGGAAAAAATACATTTGCATCTGGATTTGATCATAAACATCATATTTTCAAAACTATCAACTATGTCAATATAGCTGACACTTATTTAAATGAGTTTAATTGCCTGGGGAAGCAGGAGACAGCCTACCTGGCAGCAGGACCAAACTGAATTCTCTAGTTTACTTTAGTGCTACTAGTAAGTAAAGCTGAATCTCTTTTTGCCTACTGAAGTGTTTGCTTATCAAGCAGGTAGGCTGGTGAGATGAAAATACACATGCCTACACAAAATGAGAGCTCCTAGTTCAATTAGGCCAGAAGACAAAATCCTAATAGAAGCCAGACGGCCAAAGAGAGAAGAAATTAGACGCTGGGCACCCCAGAATCCTAAGTAGAGATGACCAAGTGCTGTGGATGCTGTCACTGAAAAACTTAAATTCTTGCTTCTCTACACTTAGGATTCTTGCCACTATCAGTTAAAAAAATAGTCCAGATTTGACTATATAAAGGAGAGTTTACTTTAAATTTGAAAAAGGACTGTGCTTTGACCATAATGTAACTTGCATTGTATTATAGTGTTACATAGGGACTCTGAGTAGTAAAAAACTCACCTTCACAGACTGGCTGTCAGGATCCTTAATATCAATATCACTATAGGAAATGGTTAGTAAAGGAGGGTAGATGTTTCCACTTTTTGTGTTTGGTACAAGGTGGATGCTATTTAGGAGAAAATACATTTCTAGTTACGAAGATATCTAGTCCTTAAAAATACACTTAACTTAGGGCCCTCCCTGGTGGCGCAGCTGATTAAAGTCCAGCACTAAGAAGCTAACGTTACTTCAGCATGAGTTCGATCCCTGCCCTGGAGGTGACCCACATGGCATGGCAGACCTTCCCTGACCCGCCTGCTGCTCCCCTCAGCAGTGCACTTCATCAATCTGCCTGTTCTGCCCCCTACTCTGTCTCTGGTGAATCCTCCCACCACCCCTGCACCTCTGGCCTGTACCCCAGTTCTATATGCATAAATAAATTCCTAAAAAAAAACCAACTTACTAATTTATTTTGAATTTAAATGTATAGTCTTGGTAACTTCAGGACCAAATGATTAATAAGAACATCTGTTAGAGAAGTTGAAATCTAATCTAATGGTCCCAACACAAACTATCTTAAATGAGCTTTAGATTTGGTTTATAATCTAGAAAAATTTCGTGCTATTCCAGTCCAAATGTCCTTACTGTTTTCATCTGATACTAGCAAAACCTTTCTATATGAAATGGTTTCACAGTTACACAGTGCATTAGAAGTTTGTTTACCTCAGTGATATTTGGGTCGCAACTCGAATTACTCTTGGCCGACTTCCTAAGTCATTTTGTCGTCCACTTAGGGCATCCACTAAGAAAATGCGTCGAGTCAGAAGCCATTTGTCAGAATTACTGTCTTTTATGTTAAAAGAAAAAAAAAGACATTAAAAAATCTTCAAATTGCTCAAGATAGCTCTCAAGAAGTATACTGAGTAAATCTGAAACACAAAACTAAACTATCTGTTTTCATATAATTGCAAAAATAGCCATGGAATATAAAAAAATCCTGGTAGTAGCCTTCTCCACCTCACTTTAATGTCTTCTGAGTCTTGGATATTCCATCAACTTGAAAGACTTTTCCTGTGAGTTTCCTTGAAAAAATAGGTTTTAAAATATGGGAAACAAAAGCAGCTAATTTTTATAAAAAGCAGCTCAAGGACAGTTTAAAGAAGCTTTAATTTATAGCTGTATTAGTATTCCTCAGGATACCTTTAGCAATAATATAATTTCTTAACAATAAGCTCCACACATTCAGGAAAAAGGTTAAAATCTATGTCAGCAATCTTACTGTTTTGCTTTGCGGTCTGCTACAAAAAAACCACAGGGGAGAGAACTCAGACCTTTCTTATAATCCATTGTTATTAAATAGACACGGTTACTTGTTTATTGGTTTGAGATCAGAGAAGGGTGGTATGTATAGATGTCTTACCTTGGTTCACAAATACGTGACTACGTTGAAGCTTTAGATTTAATACAGGCACAGCCCAAATATATTGTTGTTGATTTTCATTAGTGTATTCAAAGTACACATCATAAAATATAGGAGTGGGAAAGTCAGTTAAGATCTTAGAGATAGAAATTTCACACTGGAAAATAAAATTAAAAAGAAAAGCAACTCAGTTGAAAATATGAATATGTATTATCTTTAAAGGAATGCTTTAAAAATCCTGTAGGCAAAATACCTTTAAACTAACTTATTTATATGCATTTGCACATGGTTTCCAAAATACTGTTATAATATTGCCTGGTTCTTCTACAACTCAGCTGAGGAGAATATGCCTTCATTCCCAAATTAAGGGTACAATGGAGTGCTTTAAAATGTCCCTGTCCTGGCCCTCCCTGGTGGCGCAGCGGGTTAAAGCACTGCACTGAGAATCTAAAGCCACTTCCGCATGAGTTTGATTCCCGCCTGCCCGGGAGGAGACCACATGGCGTGGCAGACCTCTCCTGACCCGCCTGCTGCTCCCCTCAGCAGTGTACTTCGTCGATCTGCCTGTTCTGTTCCCCGCTCTGTCTCTGGTGAAGCCTCTCACCACCCCTGAGCCTCTGGCCTGTACACCAGTTCTGTATGTACAAATAAATAAATCTTTAAAAAAAAAAAAATGTCCCTGTCCTAAGGGATGAGGTCTTACTTCTTTCTCCTGAGGTACAAAACTGTCTATGAGATGGTTGTCCCAAGAGCCAGATTTATTGCCCACCCCACTCTCCCAGTCTTTGGTCCATTCATGCTAATCTACTAGAAGTGCTGAAATATGATGCACTAGTCTGTCTCTTTGACATGGCAAATGTTGTCACTGCCTGACATTCTCTTCTGTGTTCTCCCAGAAAACATGTTCTCATTCTAGAAATTCAAGTCACACTATTCCTATGAAACCTTTCTATATTGCTTCTCCCCCTCAAAATTACTGATGGTCTGTCCTTTGTAGACATATATACCTGAAGAACAACATCATATTCTTAGCAGTTTATTTCTATCTAGTTGTTTTCTCTACTAAACTGTGAACTACTTGAGAGACAACCAGGTTTAATGGAAAAAAACTGTATTTCTGAAACCTAGGAGAACACTGGCTTAAGCAAATAATTTCAATGAGTAAATATCTTCATCTAAAGCACAGATAATATGTATCTCACATAGGGATTTCATGAATCAGATATGGTAATGTGATAGAATGCTGACATTTTATCACAACACCAGGCAATTAACAAATGTTGATTCCCATAAACAAGATAGGCAAAAAAAATAACATTTTTTTTTCAAAATAACACATAAATTGTTTCTGATTATAAAAGTAAACTTATGTTCATGATAGAATTTTGAAAATGTAAGAAAAAAAAACATCTATAATCCCACCATCCAAAGCTAATCATATACATGTGCTTTCTTCTAATCTGTTTTCTATGATGCCATTTTTTGTGTGATTTTAACAAAGCTGAAATCACAGTTTTGTTCTCTCATGTGTATATGTATTTTATCAAGAAGCATTTTTGCAAGGTTGTAAATGTCTTTCAGACATTTAATTTAATGGCTCATAATATTCCTTTGTACCACTCTGTGATTTTAAAATGTGTTACCAACAGACAGAGAGGTTCAGGGTGAGGAAGGAGGGAAACATGGAGGCAGAGAGGAAAGCACAGAGGGAGAGAAAAAGAAGCATTTTTATTTATTAATGGGAAGAAAAAGGAATGAGTAACATTTTTATTAGTCACTAAAAATAAATATTTTTACTTTATCCCAAAATGTGCAGAAGTAGATATTATATTTTAGACTACACTTAGAAGGAGCTAAATAATTATGGAAATCTAACATATGTTTTAGACTCTAAAGAAAATTCCTCTCTTCTTGTTGATTAAATTATGTCTTTCTATGCGCAGATAAAAAAACTATAGCAGTCAGTATAATTAATCATTCATTACTACTGAAAAATCTCCAATTTTGAAAACAGAATGATTACCCTAGTTATCACTGATATGAAAACTGAAGCTAAAATATAGACTGTCTTAAAGCAGCTCAAACTTACATTTTGTTGATAAGTTGTTCCAAAAGAATAAGCAGCATTTAGTCTTGTCTCTGTATCTGGACATAGCTACAGCAAAAGAACACAACTTTTATAAAAAATAAATATCTTTTGGCCCTCCCTGGTGGTGCAATGGGTTAGGACGCAGCACTGCAAGCTAGCCGCAGCCGCTTCAGTGAGAATTCGATCCCTGGCTGGGGAGGTGACCCACATGGCACAGAAGATCTCTCCTGTCTCGTTCGCTGCTCCCCTCAGCAGTGTATTTCTGATCTGCCTGTTCTGTTCCCCACTGTCTCTGGTGAATCCTCTCAACGCCCATGTACATAAGTTCTGTATGTATACATAAATAAATCTTTATAAAAAAAATAAATGTTTTTTTATAAAGGTTTTCTTTGCTTATAATCAAGATTTCTCAAGTTCCAACAGGGACACGTGCTTTATAGAATACTTAGTTAATGCATCAAAGGTGACATTCAGGACACCTCTGTTATAAAGTCATAACTCCAAGTAGCTTTAAGAAATTTCAATTCAAAACACAAGAAAAAAAATCAAATGTAGCACAACTTTGGTTCTCTATTTAAATAATAATCTGGTCTTCTTCATCACTGCCTCAGGGCAGTTATTAATTCTTTAACTAGAATTATACTCACCTGTAAAACACCACCTTCTAAAGTTTGCCACTTGAGAAAATGTCCTCTTACATCATAGGAAGCAGCAACAAACTTCAGTTTTGTGTTCTGATTAAAGAAAAACAAGAATAAAATGTCAAACACATTGAAAGCAATAAGCTGCTGATTGATCATTATTTTTTCCAGAGATCAAATATTAAATTCAACTATTTTATATTTGAAGCAAAATGAAACAAAGCATCTCTACTATTAAATATACCTAAAAAAAAAAAAAATGGACTGGTGTTTTTGTACAAAAACAACTTTTAATTCAGAATTGAGGCAGCACTACTGACAGGTAACTTCCTTTCAAACTTATTAAATGTAGAGGTGGGGGTATCAGGTCAAAATCTTGGCAGTGAGAATTTGCTAGAGAAGTGGCTTAGAGCCCCAACCAATCTTACAAAGCACTTGTTAAAAATGCAGAGATGCAGAAAGACAGAGGTAGTTTTGCATTTGGTGATGAAAACCACTGTTCCCAACCCCACAAGCACTACTTGTGCCATAACTGCATAATCCAGAGGTATCCATATACTCAAGATAGCTAACTTCCATATCATTAGTTCCTATGGCAGCCCATCTTTAGATCCAGTTTAGCAATACCATGTTTAAAAACAAACAAAAAAAATGGACTTAACAAATAGTAACATTCGTATTACTGTTTTTATAGATAATTCAAAATGTATCTATCCTTTAAAAATAATAGTGACTTGTAAAAATAAACTTTTATATTATTAAAAAATATAATAGTGACTTGTACCTGGTTTTCCCCTTTAAAACTGAAATTTGTTGGAAAAGGTATGGTACTGAGTACTTGAGGTGCTAATCCTACTTGGTCTCCATAGGATAGCCATGGAAGAGTCTGTCTCCTATAAACAATTATAATCGTTTTAATAACAGGGAGACAATATACTTTTATTATTAACATTTGTGAAATATTTGGTCCAAATTCTGATTCATCAATCAAAATATCCTTACCAAAATGAAATAGAGTACATAGTATGTAATCCAGCAGTATTTTCAAAGATATAGTGAAATAGCTGACATGCATCGAAAGTGTTAGGGTCATAAGAGTTCATATTCATCACACACATATTTCCAAGAGCTTGGCAAGATGTTAGATTGGCATACACCTATGAGATAACATTGGCAAAGAAAAGTAATATAGACTTCAATATCTTAAGATGATATTTATGTATTAATTATGCTTGTTTTTAATTTTACCTATTAGACAAATTCTTTTTCTGTGCATTTTTTTACTTTTTAAAAATATCTTTTTTCTTAAGTAGAAAACAACTTTCACCATGACAGATAATGTGTACAATTTAATTGTAAATTTTAAGCAAAAATATGAAGACGAGCTATTGAAATAAATTTAAAGCATGACATTTAAAATTACTGGTAAGCAGAACAATTGTATTTGAAAGAATAATGATGTTTGTGTAAGAGCTTATGCATATAAATTTAACCCATTTTGTATGATTTAAGTAATTGTTTTTTGAACAGCAAAATAAGATCATTTGTTGAGATTGCCCCACAAACTTCTTTGTCAGTTTCCCCATCAAGAAAAGGCAACTCCATTTTTAGTTATTCCAGTCAACAACATTGCAGTGATCTTTGTTTCCTTCCTTCAAATATCCAACTCATCAGTAAATCTCGTTGGCTCATTCTTTAAAAACCGTCTCATTTCCATGGTATTACCCTGTGCATGGGTCCACTATCTCTCACTGAGATTACTGAAATACTTTCCTCCCTAACTGGTCTTTGCTTCTGTCCTTTATCCAATAACATCTAATCTTCATGCCAGTGATCCTTTCAAAATGTTAAGTTTGATTATATCTTTCTGTGCACAAAAATCCCTCTATTTCCCTTACGCCAAACTCCAAGTCCTTGTGTACCCACACCTGTCACCCTAAATTCATCTCTCCACTTTCCCTTCTCACTCTGCTCCAACGATCCCAGCCCCTTTCCTTTTTCCTAATAGTGAGCATGCCAGAAGACTCTTGCATTCATCACGGGCTTTGCTTAGAAGACTCTTCCCTACATATTGACATGGCTCTCTCTTACTTCCTGCAAGTCTTTGCTCAAATCCCATCCTCTGAGAGATGCTTGTCTTGCCCATCCTAACATGAACTAGCACCCTCTTTTACTTTCTATACTCTTCACCCTGATATGCTGTCACAGCACATAACACTACTTGACACTTAATCAGAATATAATTCCACGAGGGACTTAAATTTTCTTTCCTGAAATATATAATATGATTAGATGTTAACAGGGTCTGGTCCACTGTAGTCCATCAATAAACTTAATATGAATCAGTTTCTCTTCCCACTCAATTTGAGTTGAATCAACTTAGACATATTTGAAAATTGAAATAAATGACTTTTTCTAATATATTTTCTCTTTTAGTCTACCAGAAAGTATTGTATTTTCTTATAGAGTGTGACAATGAGATGCATCTACATAGAAAAATTCCATTATTTTGAGAAAAATGGTGCTACAATTCTTCAAAATGAAATAAAATTATTTTCCAAAATGTCAAACTTACCCAACAAGCAGTTGCTGATGATTGCAAATACTTTGTGAACCATTCTGAAGTGAAAGACATGCCCTGTAAACAAAAAGATGAATTTTAGTTTTATGTCCACTACACTACAAGGAAGACATCACCACATATATTATTGAATGGAAAATGACTATATCCTTGATGTCAGAAAAATAATTCTAAATGTAAGAATGTAATATGGAATGTATGAATTCATTCTTACCAATGTCAGTTACTACAAACAACACTCCATTACAAAGTCATGTCACTTAGGCAAAAGACATGGGAGATAAAGTATGGCTATAACCCAAAAAACTATCACGCCAATTTCAAGTATACAAAAAACAATGTGGGGATTCAGCAATATAGAGGCAGAGTAAAGACACTGGGCTCGTTTCTTCTACATACTCACAACCAAATTACAATAATAATATAAAACCCCCAGAATTCCTAAATTATAAACAGATGACCAGTGGAAACAGTGGAAAGGGGTAGAAAATGATTCAACCATGCTTACAGTGAACCCAGCACAGCACAGTGACATGGACAGAACCCCTCTGCTGTTAACAAACAGTGTATCTACACCCACTGTGGGGCTTTAAAAGCCAAGCACACCAGTGAGGAAAAGGGGTGTACAGAGTGGTGCATGAGACCAGTGGGTGATCAAAAACAAGATAATCAACAGTTGAGAAAATATGAAGCAAGAACTAATCTAAATAATACTATAACTGAATTTAAAAAATACAGTAGAGGGCTACATCAGTTGGTAATGCAAGTAATGGAGAAAATTAGTGGCCTTGAAAGCACAGAGGTAGAGAACACACAAGTAGTACAATAAAGAGAAAAAAAGAAAACTGTTAGTCTTTGAGGCAACCTAAAAAGATGTAATATCTATGTAGTGGGGTTGCAGAAGGAAAAAGGTACAGAAAATTTATTTAAAGAAATAATGCTGTGAACCATCTTAATCTGGGAGATGAATCAGACATCCTGATCCAAATGGCCCAAAGAGTAACAAACAAAATAATACCAGACCAATATACATTAGAATTGCCCAGTGAAAGCCAATAACCAGGTTGGAATATTATAAGCATTTGTAGGATATGTAAAGAGCTTTCTGACCTAAACAATCTCAGATTCACTGAAAAAGAATGAGGTACAGTAGTGAAGAAAGTAACTATTATCATGCTTATTTATTTGTGCATCTATTGTTTTTAGGTTAATAACTTCTACTTTAATGTGACATACATTAATATTTCTCACTTTACACCCAAATTAATTAGAAAAAATAGAAATGCAAAAAAAAAAAATGGAACAAATAATTCATACTTACAAGCTCTCCATAACGGGCAGTTGAAATCATACGTGGAGGAAAATTCACTGTGTTGCTGAAACATAATCCTCCTGTCTTCACAAATAAAAAGGAACACAAAAGTTTATGGAACGGTATAGGCAATTCAAGTTTAAAATATATAATATTTAATAATTTAACAATTTGATTAAATTATAATAATTTGATTCGGCTTACTAAAATGTTAGGTTTCAGACATGTACAGGACCTGCTGGTATTAATGAATGTTGGTTCACATCGGACGCACCTGTCAACATAACAAAAAAAAAATTGCAAGTGTTAATGAATAATACAAAACCTATTTACTTGAGAACATAATCTTCCTAAACACTGGGTTAGAACAGATTCATTTAGTTAAGTAATTAAAAATATAGACAAAGCCAACATGTCAACACTGATTTGAATACCTTTTTACCACTCTTTGCATTGCAAGGCAAGGTGTAAATGCATCGTATAAATCAGTAATGAGAGCATTCTTTTAAAACTACATAAAATGTATAAAATAAGTAATAATGAATAGCAAAAAAAAATGGTTAAGTTACTCAGTTAAAACTCATAAATGATATCCAATGATTTTTATCAGTAGTTATATCACATATACTTTTATTTCGTCTGCTGCAAAGTAAAAAGGTAACAAACTAAAAGATAAATACATCTACTTCTTTAACAAACGTTTTAAAGTGAGTTAATCATCTTTGTTTATATTAGGAAATATACTTTTCACTAACAGCTGATAGAGAGTGGGGGGAACCCTGAACTAGTGGAAATATGGGCTTACATGAGAATTCATTACTTGCCAGATAGAGCTGGTAACACAAACCAAGTCAGCTTGAGAGAAAAAATGAGTGCTAAGTAACCTCAGGAGAAGCTGATCAAGTATTTGTTCTCTTAAATTTGGGAATTGAAGAGAAAATTACATTTGGAAGGAAGTAATCATTTGAACTGAAGAAGTTCAAATAGGGATAATGTGTTTGAGTTAGAGAGAGGGCTGCTGTGTGCTGTATGTTCACATATGTATACCTACAGGGAGAAGGGGAAGTAACAGAGAACAGGGCTATATGTCAGGTTTCCTGGATTATTACAATTATCATTGTATTTGCTGAGGTGCTTTTCAATGTAATAACATATGAAGGCCAGTACCTGGGACACAGAAAGCATGTTGTAAATAGAAATTATTACTATTATATACTACATATTACATTATAGATTTGTACAAATTACATAATAAACAAAAATAGCTACATTTCATTGAGCACTTACTATGGACATAATAAAACATGAAGTAGATGGATGGTTTATTCCCATTCTAATGACATGGATACTATATTTACGGGGTTAATAATGGAAACTATTCACCGTCAAACAACTGACGAAGACTGAGATAAGATTTGAATCCTATTCTGTCTCTTTCTATAGGTCTCAACTTTACATGTTAATGTTCAATTTCATCCTTCTTTTGTAAACTAGCAAATGACATGATAGGAACGTTCTTTAAAAAGATACAGATTCTACATAATTAGAAGGTGACAATCAGGAAGATGACTGCACACTGCTTACCTGTTTTCTAAAGCATTTGCTATAGTAAAAGAATTTTCAGCACACAGCTTACAAGTTGCATGAGAGAACAATGTTCCATTAGTATCTCTTTCCACTATACAATTTAAAAACAAAATTGATTAGTTAACATATGAGCTTCTATATACTTAGTGAAATCCACTTATACTTACTATCTTAAGAACAGAACACTTTATTTTCATAAAAGGCATGTCAAGCACCTCCATAACAAAGTACAGAAAAGTAAAGCCCAATCCTACATAAAAAAGCAGAGAAATTAATTTTCCAAATCATTATGATAAGAAAGTGGTATTTTTCCTCAAAAATTTTATTTCTTACCTGCATGTTCTATTTAAACTGGGTATGAAGAAACAAGTATGTTCATGGACTACAGGTAAGTTGCTGTAACTTAAGAGGGCTCTTGATAGTACCTATTAAAATTTTAGGTTTACAACACTACAATTTCATGTTTAGATAACTAACCTATAAGAGTACTTGCACATGTGTATAAGAATAGTCATGGAAGCATATGTTAACAAAATGGTGGTATAACAATGCTATGAAATACTCTAGTGTGGGTTAAAAAGAATGTGGTAATCTAACAGATTACATTGTAATTAAAAAACCTATGATATAGAACAACATCTTTGGTATGAATCATTTATATGTTAATACCACTATATTTTCTGTGGCTACAAAGAATATTTGTATATTAAAAACAAAAGAAAGAAGATTCTAGGACACAGTCACATACCAAAATGATAATTACTAGGTGGTTGAAGGAATAACAGAAGATCAACACTGGAAAAATAGTCAAAGACTATTATCCCCAATCTATAATGTTTCCATGTTTTATTCTTAACATTTTAAGTTTTTGCAAAGTGGTAAAAATATAAACTTAACAAAAGCAAAGTAAAATATTGCTTCCTCCTATAGCCATCTCCTGTCTCAGTAAATGGCGACACCGTTTGACCATGGACTCAGGTCCCAGTACTTAGTCTCCACTTTTTTCCCATTCTTCACATTTAAAATATACATGCAAATACACAACTCTAATCAGCTCTCCTTTTAATAAATTCCCAGAAAATGAAGCATTCCTCTACTTGCACAACACATATGAAAATTCAACATTACTACTTCATAAAAAATCTAATTACCTAAAATATGGCCAGTGGGACAACGGCATTTTCCTTCTCCAGTTAAACCATGAGGGCAAGTAATGCAGTTCCAGCCATCTTCAGTAACACCATTCTAAACCAAGAAAAAAATTATTTTATCCTTCTTAATTTTTCCTTTCAAAATTAATCATGTATACAAAAAATGTCACGATACTATCATTTGCAGTTGATAAACTGTATACAAATTAAAAAATTTTTTTCTTGGATGCTGAACTATGTTTATATTCCAAAAATGTAAGCTATACATGAATACTATGTACTACTATTACCTCTGGGCAATAGTTTTTCTTTGTGATTTTAAGTTCATATAAGTCCTTATTTTCATAATTACTATTGCCATACAGCTTTTCCATTTACAAAAGCAAAACTGAAAAGAATTTAACCTATTGTCAATTAATAGTTTAGTCTTTTTTTTTCTAAAATAACTACTGCACCTTAAAAAAGTTAAAATACATTAGCTTTAAAAAATTTATGATTCAAAATCAGTTCTCATGACATATATAAGCTACATGTAAATAGTTATTAAAATAAAATTATAAGGATATTTCACTAGCTACTAATAGTTTATAGTAAAAGTTTCTGTAAAATATAACAATTATTCAAAACTGGGCTTTTTATATTATATGGGTTAGGAAAAACCTGGCATAAAAATATAGCAAGTATATTACAAAAATCGATGTAACCAAAATTAGTGGAGAACAATGATAATAAGAAAACAATGCAAATTATTTTAAATTTTGGTTGAAAAGACTATGAAGAAATACTCCCATATGTGACAGTCTATTTTTATGAGGTTATTTTAAAATTATGATAGTTTAATTACATCTCTGAGAAATAAATCTGCTTTGCTACATTTCATATTACCTGCTCTTTATCACAGGTAATTCAGCCAAGGTCAATATTCCCAAAAATATAAAATGAGTGTCATCACACCTCTATGTCCTAGCCATAAGTTAGGATAACTGATAACTTAATATTAAATTTTCAGATACATTTTCTGAGAAATAATATTACAGAAAAAAAAATCAAAACTGACACACAGACACTCTTACTTTTCCATAAGGAATGGAAAATGTATTGCTGTCCATTAAGAATCATTATACGAATAGCAATTTATCAAAATGTATGATATAATGAAACAATTAGTAAAACAGTAACAGATATTTTTAACCTATTTTATAATGCAACTAACCTTTCATGAGCTTATACCTAAGTTGTCATAATGAACATGAGTTTTTATATAAAACTTATACAATAGGTCTATGACATTGAATTCAATCTACACCAAAGAATATATACATCTAAAAATTGACTTGTAGATGCACCATTCATCTATTTTTCTTTATAACTGAATTACTCTAAGAGGAAAAATAAAGATATACAAATTTTCATAGTTCTGCACATTTTGGATTTCAGAGTAAAACAATACACTGATCTTTCTCCAAGTTTGTATAAAACTTGACCTTTATCATAGTAATTTTAAAGTATGTGGAAAATATTAGACTGTGACATTAAATTGTAGTTTAAAAAGTGTAACTCATTTTACATTGAAATAACTTTAAAATAAATATTCCATACCATGGTTTCTGGGCACTTTTTACAAGTAATACTAGGCCCTCCATTATTAGATATCATCTGAAATCCTGGTAGACATACACAAGAAGTTCCTAAAAAAGAAAAGAGCAAATATTTCTTTTTTTTAAAGATTTATTTATTTATTCATACAGAACTGGGGTACAGGCCAGAGATTCGGAGGATTCACCAGAGACAGAGCGGGAAGCAGAACAGGCAGATCGATGAAGTACACTGCAGAGGGGAGCAGCGGGCGGGTCAGGAGAGGTCTGCCACGCCATGTGGTCACCTCCGGGGCAGGCGGGAATCGAACTCATGCGGAAGCGGCTTTAGTTTCTCAGTGCAGTGCTTTAACCCGCTGCGCCACCAGGGAGGGCCGAAAAGAGCAAATTTTAATCTTGAGAAATAAGTCTCCAAGATAGGGGACCCTCTCTGGTGGCAAAGGGTTAAAGCGCAGCCCCTTCAGCATGAATTGTCTTCCTGTTCCTGGCCAGGAGGTGACCCACAAGGTGCAGCAGACCTCTCCTGACCCGCCCACTACTCCCCTCAGCAGTGTACTTGGTCCATCTGCCTGTTCTGTTTCCCACTCTGTCTCTGGAGACTCCTCTCACCTCCCCTGCACCTCTGGCCTTATCCCAGTTCTGTATGCATAAGTAAATCCTTAAAAAAAAAAAAAAAAAACAAAAAACTCCAAATAGGGAAACTTGATAATTCTTAAGATCCTGACAGGGAGTACAGTAGTTAAGAGCAAGACTTTGGCATCAGTGCTACTAGCTTTCAAATTCATAAATATATTCTTTGGGTTCTAATTTCAATCCTGCTACTTAACTACATATCCCTGAAAAAGTTACTGAAATTTCTGGCTATCAGCTTCCTCGTGTGTAAACAGGTACAACACCACCGCTTATCTCACAGAGTTAGTACAAGTATATGTGATAGTCTTACACTGGCACAGAGTAGGTGTTGTGCTTGCTATTTTAAGTACAAGCATAACTGAATCATTAAACTAATAGTCAAACTATTGACTAACTGTTATGGTAAATTTTACATTTCTATTTCACTCAACCACAAACATATATCCAATGAATTAAAATTTACTTTACCAAGAACAAAACTTTATAAAGAACACTACCTTAATTCAAATGAATCATTTTTTAAAGACTTATTTATTTTATGCATACAGAACTGGGGTGCAAGCCAGAGGTACAGGGTAGTGAAAGTATTCACCAGAGACTGAGTGGGGAAGAGAACAGGCAGATCAATGAAGTACACTGCTGAGGGGAGTAGCAGGCGGGACAGGAGAGGTCTGCTGCACCATGTGGATCATCTCCGGGGCTGGGGATCGAACTCGCACTGTCATGGCTGCAGCTGGCTTGTAGTGCTGCGTCCTAACCCACTGCGCCAACAGGAAGGACCTCAAATAAATCACTTTTAAAAATACATTTGGAAAGAAAGTAAAATTATAAGGTAATCAGTATTCAGCACTCTGGAAAAGTACGGAGAATATTCTCTAAAGATTATACATGGAAGTAGTACAATGCATGTGATGTCTGGGTTCATAATTATTAAACTAACAGTTTACACTTTAGAGTCTGTGAAATGCTTTCTCATTCATTGTTCTTCACTTGAAGAGCCTGATCTGTCCTATATAATGATTTAAATGAAGATATAAAATTTGGAGATGGATGATAGTGCTATGAAATCACCAAAATGAGACTGAAAACATCTTGGTCTTTGGGGAAAGTTTTATTCTGAGCAGTTTCCCAATCCTAATGAGATTTGTAATATTAACGGACGCACTCAATAGCACAATACACCAGTTAAGCCTAAAGGCAAAGAGGCATCGTTCTTCAAGTTCCCAATTTCGGTGACAAGACAGTACCTCATCTGGGCTTCAGTTTCCTGATCTGTAAAATGAGAAGATGGACCTGTTGGTCCCTTCCAGCTCAATGTTTCGAGGATTTGCAAAGCAAATAAAGTGCTAAATCGCATCCTCTCCGACCGGTCATGTGCTCCTCTGCACCTCAGATTACATCCCATTTCTTTTCTACCTTGATAGTGGCTTTCCAGACACCTCCCTAAAGACTCCTCAATTGAGGTGTGGAGGACTGGCACCCAGAAATTAATTACGAGCAACAGTTCAGGGACTGGGGGTAGCCCAGTCTCTCGGGTGTGCAAGCTGCAATCCTCCAGGAAACCCTCTCAGGCGTTGGCGGTTAACCGTGCAGAAACATTCTTCACTCAGCTGAAAAGGTTTTCAACGACTCTAAAGCCCGGAGGCACTACCAAGGCGGGAGCGTTATTTTAACCAGGGCCCAGCCCAAACAGCCTCACCTCGGGCGTCCCGCTTCTGGTTGGCTCCACAAGGGACACAGGAGAGTGCGGAGATATCGAAGTACTCGTTGTGACCGCACATCTCGGGCTGCCGGAAAGGAAAGGAAAAAGTCTGGGCCTGCGAGACGCGAAGGAGGACCATAGAGAGGAATGCAGTCTCTACCGCCAGGGATAAGATGCACCAAGCCGCCATTGCTACCCAGCCACGGCGCCGACCGTCACCATGGTGCAGACGCCGGCGGCCTTCGCTGTCTCCGACGTCCCACCAGCCCCTGCGGCAATTCTAAAGAGCCTATTGGACAACTCCGAGGGAGCTCGGAAGTCCGCCCGCTTTGCCTGGTTGCTAAGTTACTAAAGCCGCGAGTATCTGGCTAGGGCGCAACGGGCGCCGCAGACTGTTCAAAACCCTGGGATGCGACTCATTCGTGGGAGTTGAAACCAATTTAGGGGATCGGGAAGTAGAACATCACAGCAAAGGGATTATCTGACTGTGTCACATAAATTAAGAGTAAGTATTGTTTCATTTAAACTGTTACATGTTATTTACATCCTAATGTATCCAGACTAGATAATTTTCATGATCAGGATTTCCTAGAAAATACATGTAAATAAAGCATTATTTTTTTAAATAATATAAGTTTATTTTTACATCATTTTGAGCCTTTTTCCATCTTAGTTGTTAATTTTAATACACAGCACTCTGTCTCAGGGACTAAAAAAGTCAGGACAGACAAAATATAAGAGGAGCAAAAACTGACTTTCTCTTGAGCAGGAAAGGATCAGAGCAGGAAGACAATCATTTCAGGGGAAAAGGATGATTTTCTTTCAGACTGCAGAGAAAGAGGAGAGATGAGTAAAGCCATAAAGAAATCCTGGACTGGGGTACAGAGTAATTGAGCAAGATCATTTTCCTGAGTAAAGGAACAGACAGAGTAATTGTAAAGAAAATCAATTAGAGATGAAACTACATCTTGCCTGCAAGGCTAGATCATATTGGAGGAGGGCTGGTGGGGGCACAGTGAAGGGAATGGGCTAGGAGAGATGTGGGGAAGAAGAATATACTTCTGTTAGAGTGGACCTAAGTTGCTGACTCAGGAATAGCAGAAATGAATGGACAGGTCTAACTGACTGAGGAAGAGGCTGAAACTAGAAATGGGAATCCAAGTGTTCCAAAGTTTACTATGTTTTGGGGACTCATTTAGTAACACATATACTAAAATTGTAATGATTTAGAGAAGGCTAGCATGGCTCCTGCACAAGGATGATACATAAATTTATGAAGGGGTCCATATTTTTTAGTGTTCTTGTGAAAATCATCCTTGGTAGGGAGTTAAATCATTTTTCAAACTCTTATGGACTACTTCAATGGGTAGACACTTGTCAGGGACAAGGTCTACCACGGTGCTTTCCTTCAGAAACTATTAGAAAAATAGACACAGAAACAAATATTTAAAATGTACTGGAATTACTGTTCTAATTAAGGATATGGAAGATAAGATTGACTTTGTCTGGAGGACTGAGGGTAGGCAGGAGATCAGCAAAGAAGCCACAAAGGAAGAGATATGTAGGACAGCTCAAACTGAGGGACCAGCAGGAACATACCCAGAGGTTTGTGAAAGCAGGCATATCTAGAAAGGCGAGTGTCTGGGTGTCTCTGGGGTGCAGGGTTTGTATGGTCAATGACAAGACCTGAGGCTGGACAGCTTGAAAGGAATACAAATGACGGCAATCGAATGGTTATATTTGCTTATCACAGTTTCAAGGTTAAGACTTTACAACACTGGGGACTAACATGATAGGATTTGCAGTTCTAGAGGTAGAGGTGATTTGTGAGGCTAACACAGAAATCCAGGGTTTAAGTTAGGGCAACGGGAGAAGGAAAAAGCAAGAGAAGGTGAATCAAAGTCATTTAGGAGGAAGAATCCTAGGAATTTTTTTTATGATTTGGACAATGAAACCAAGGATCATACCCAGGTTCCTGCTTTGGTAGTTGGACAGATAGAAACTGCCTGGGGTTGATAAAAGCTTTTTGAATAGATTAATCTTATTGAATAGATTAAAGAAATTTAAAGCAAAAATGAAAGTGATAGGAATTATTTGATATGTTGATAGGAACTAAAGCCATGGGTGGTAATTGAAATAATTTCATCAATTTCTTGCTTCCCATGTGTCAGGCACTGCAATATCTCATTTGATCTAAATTGGGACCACCATACTTTGCAGATGATAAAACCATGGCTCAGAAAGCATATGCCATTTCCTAAGAGCACTGTTAGATCATCATTTGAACCTGGACAATTTGACATCAGATTTCATAGTCTCAACCTTGATTCTTTTTTCACAGTAGCAAATGTATTTATTTAAAAAAATGTGAAAACTGTACTTTAAATTTTTAGACATGTGAAGAAAGTTACCGTATTGTAATATTGCTGTATTTCAGTGCTACTATTTGGCTCTGCTGTTGCTGAGATAACATGGTGCCAGAGGGCTCAGCAGTACAAACCTCAGGCTGGGATGGGGATGAGGGAGACGTGCCTTACTCTATAGAACAGGTAGAGCTTCACTTTAGAGTCTGCATGTTACTGCTGCTCTTGAAATCCTGGATTGAATTTCCTGGGCATTCATAAAGAAAAGCAAAAGGCAAATGAGACCCATGCAGGGATTAATGAATTCACAACCTACAAAAAGGGTATAGAGAAGATTCAAAGTGCAAAAGTGGAGGTTGTAGTCAGAAAGGGAAGTGAGTTCAAGGTCTTAAAGTTGGGGCACTGTGTGGTGAGCCCTGCACTTTCCCAATCTCTAGAATCTTTGTGCCAATGGCTACTATATTTAAGTAACTGCAGTGTCATATTCAATATGTTCCAAACTGAACTTAGCTTCCATGATGAAACACTCCTGGTTTCCCTCCAGGTTATTTCTAGAATAAGCTTTCTGGTTACTCCTACTCTTTGCCCTTTGTAGACTCAGTCTCCTTTACTTGGCTATTAAAAGAGGAGTCTCTGAGTCCCCGTCCTAGACTTTTGCCTCTTTTCATTCTGTGGTTCTTCTCCTAGGTGATGTCAGTTATGTCTGTGACTTTAATGACCACTTTTTGAAGATGACTCACATCTTTCTATGTCCAGATCTGAACCAGTAGTTTCTACTGGTTTTAATGCTTCATTTGGGTAGAATGAAGCATGTTTTTTAATCAGGGGTATCTAAAAACAACTCATAATCTCCATCTTTTCCCTTTCCCCTTCCCCCTTGCTCTCTTCAGTGCCCTCTGTCATTTAATGGAGGCACCAGCCAATTTGTAATCTAGGTCAAAAAAAGCAATTTTGATAGTTTTACCCTTTATTTTTTCGTTTCAGTCCATAGTAACACTTCTTGATTTTATCTTCTCAAATATCATCTCACCCAAATGCCCCTTGAATTCTTTCTTTAACCTCTGCTTCACTGTATCCTAAATGTCTTCTCCCATATGAATTAATGCAATAACCTTTTTTAAAAATTAATTTGTCAGTTTTAGGCACTATCAATTGATTGCCTTTTATGGATGATGAAGATTTGCTTTCTACAATGCATGTTTTCTCAACGTGCATTTCAGATCCCCATCCTTTAGAATATATTTGTTTTAAAATTTCAATGAATAGTAACTAGGTTTACATTATTGTAATTATTTAAAGGATACTTCTGAGTTATATGCCATACCACAATTTTTATTCTTTCTTACATGAATAGTTGTCTTTTTTGCTCTTAGGTGCTTAGCATTAATTCCTAAATTTTTCTTTAGAAGCAATAACCTCTTTTCAATGTGTTCAGTACATTTACTAAGTGCCAGGTTCTCCTCCAAGTGCTTTTAATCCTCATAACAGTCCTTTAAGGTAGGTATTGATATTCCCAAATTTTAGATGAGAAAGTTGAGGTACAGCGAGAGAGTCAATGAGAACTGGAATTTAGATTCAGGCATCTATGTTCTTAGCTGCGATGAGGTCTCCTGTCATGGGATTAAAGCACGAATGATAAGAATATGTTATCAAGCTGGGAGAGGTATAGAGGGTGCTGTTAAAGGAAGAGTTCCAGTTTAGTGATTGCATATCCTCTAATTTCTCAATTTACTTCCTGTTTTGGATAGAGCACATATTTTAGCAGCTTCCTGAGAGAGGGTGCACATGATGTTGCATACATAAAAATGTGTTTATTTCTCCCTCACACTTAATAGATTTACTAGGGTATCAAATTCAGTTGGGAAATAATTTTCTCTCAGAACTTTAAAGTCATTGCTCTTTTTTTTTTTTTTTGGTTTTTAATATGCTGTTGAAATATTTGCTGCCATTTTGACTCTTAATCTTGTGTGTGTAATTTGTTTTCTGCTTGCAGAAAGTCTTTAGGGTGTTTCCTCTGTCCTTCTTTTTCTTGATTTTTACACCAATATGTCATAGGGTGTTTTACTGTCTTCTTGTTGAACACTTGTTAGATCATAATTATTCCTTTCCAACACTCCCTCCCTTTTTCCTGTTTTTTTCTTTTTTTTCTGGATACCTTATCTTTCAGATATTGGACCTCTGGGATGCCCCCTCTTAATTTTCTTATATTGTTTTCTCCCACTTATTTTAGATTGCTCATTCTTCCTGGAAGATTTTCTAAGTTTTACCTGTGAAATATTTCAGTGAAGTTTTCGTTTTCACAGTCATTAATTTCTAAGAACCCCTTTTTATTTTCCAATAACCTTATTTATAACATATTAGCATTCTTCATGGATGCAGTCTTCTTGAAGACATTGTTTTAAAGTTTCCCTAAAGCTTTAAAGATTCTGCCTGCATCATCTGTTTCTTCAAAGCTGTGCTATCAGGGGCCTCCCTGGTGGCACAGGAATCAAAGTCTCTGTGCTATCAAGCTGTTGTGCATGGTTTGATCCTGGGCCAGAGACCTGACCCACATAGTACAGTACACCTTTCCTGTCTCACCCACTGCTTAGCAGTGTATCTCAGTAGATCCACCTGCCCTACCCCCCACTCTGTCTCTAGTGAATCCTCTCAGCTCCTCCCCCTACGGCCTGTACCCCAGATCTTGTATAGTAGATAAAACAAAAAGTCTTTAAAAAGTTATGTCTTTCTTCATTAATCTGGTGAATCTCTGCTAATCTTTGCTATTTATATGTATATTTTATCTTTGTACTATATGTATATTGGAGTGGATCAAACTGCAAAAGCTAACTTGAAGACTTACAAACTAGGTGGAGCATCTTGGCATGGCTACATCATCCAGGGTGATTTGTCTGGGCAGTTCATAGGGCCTTCCCTCCTGTCGGTACATTCTATCCCCTTGCTTCACTCCTTGTGCTGATAAATTTCCAGACTCTTCTCCCTTGAGAATGTAAGCCTGGCTGCCAGGTTTAGTGGAGACAAGGGTATGAGTTTCATCATTCTGTCTCATCATTCACAGAATGCCCTTTTATATATCGAGTCCTTGCTCTCTTCTGTACTGGTTGTTCCCTAGTCATATTCCATCCAGAGAATAAGCTGCAGTGGGGAAAGACAGGCTTCTTGGTACTGGAGGGAAGAGTCTTGAGAACCATGTTTTTAGTGCTTTATAAACTGATGTTCAATTAACTTTTTTCCCAACACAAGCTCAATGCCTTCTTGTAAGTCTCTGAGGACTTCTTCTAAGTCTCAGGTTGCTTCTGAGCTTTCCCCATTGTAAATTTAGGATTCAGGCTTCTTGGATTCACAAAAGAAATGACTGCTCATCCATCATACTTCCTGCTGGAAAGCTTTTTTTTTTTTAATTTTAAAGATTTATTTATTTATGCATATAAGAACTGGGATACAAACCAGAGGTATGAAGGGTGAGATGATTCACCAGAGACAGAGTGGGGATTAGAACAGGCAGATTGATGAAGTACACTGCTGGGGCAAGCTGCAGGCGAGACAGGAGAGGTCTGCCAAGCCATGTGGGTCACCTCCCTGTCGGTGATCGAACTTGTGCTGCAGTGGCTGTGGAGAGCTTCATAGTGCTATGCTTTAACCTGTTGTGCCACCAGGGAGGGCCCCTGCTTGGAAAGCTTTATTGCTGCTACCTTATGCCCTATTATATTCATTCTTGGCAGCTTTTGCTTCTTTGTGAACTTTTGCTATTTTATTAAGACTTCTAGAAGGAGTTGAAGTAATGCCTGTGTACAAACTATCACCTTAAATGGAAAACCAAAGTAACCTGCTAACCTGTCTCCATTCATATACTCTTCTTACCCTTTGATCCATTTTCTGTACCTCAGTAGAACTAATCCTTTGAAGAACAAATCCATGGTCACATCTGTGTTTAAAATAGCTCATTAATTTTTGAATTCAAAGTTCAAAGTCTTTACCATGACCCACAGGACATGACTTCTCACTGCACAGCAGTGTACTCTGGCAACACTGGTCTTTCAGTTTGCTGAATGCTGCTGTCTGTCACTCTGCGTAAACAAGCTTACCTCACCACTCCTAGCTATTTCCCTGTATCTTGCTAACTCCTCCCTTCCTTTTACTTCATCCATCAGTTCCTTAAGGAACTCCCCTGCCCTTTGTGACTAGGCAAGTTCTTTCTATGAAATAGTCACAGAATGATGTGCTTTTCCATTACAGCTTTTATCCCTGCTGTAAAATTAAAGAACTTATTCATTAGGTTTCCTTGCCTCTCTGAAACTGCAAGGTCTCAGAGCAAGGTCATGCCTGTTTTTTTCTCACTATTGTCTCCTTAGTACCTGGAGTTGTACCTAGCCCATGTGTAAGCATTTATTGCAATGAAAAAGTCTCAAAACGTGCGTTATACCTCTCATCTACTTCTTCCACATGAAGTCGAGCTATATGCTTTCTTTCCTTATTTTTAAAGGGGCAGAAGATAAATGTAGGTTAGGGCCTGGACCACAAGGACTCTGATTATAGCACTAAAACACAGAGTTCTCTGTGTCCACATGACATGATGTCAAATAGAGAACCACACACCAGTTATCAATTCCAGGGGAGGATTCTGAACCCTTGTGTCCACTGCACCTTGGATCAGAGTCACCAAGGAGAGTAAGTACATTCAAATTCTGGATGGGACAACACTGATTAGTTTCAAAATTGGTGTTGGTGCTCACAGCTAATGGGTTTCTTTTGATCAGTGACATAAGGCAGTTGGCCTATACATGACACAGTTTTCCTGCTGCAGTGGAATGAACCCCTATTCTGGGAGGACAGATTTAATCTTGGGGTTGGTAAAATGCCATATACTCCACACACTTTACACAGAGACTAAAAAGTACTCATTGAGCCTGAAACAAAGGGAGATATTCCCATACATGGGTGATAAGCACAAAGGAAGGTATTTCCATACATAGGTGATAAGCCAGGCACACTCTACATGGACTCTTTAACTCTTGGTAAGGAGTGTTCCATTTTCCAAGGTCCAGTCTCATATGGCTGAGTGAAGGCTGAAAAGTGACTAGCATCTGAGATTGTCTTTTTTGACACGTAGTCTTTTAGGGTCTCTTTTTTCGTACATGCTCCTAAGAATTTCTCTTTAGATTCTTTTTTCTTCCTCTAGTTTCTCCTTTTTATATACCTGGAACTGGATAGACTCCAGAGAAAGGAAGTCTAAGCAGGAGACATCCTATTTCTGATGGGGTCTTGCCCACTTACTAGGAATGGGATCTACACTGAGATTTGGGGGCCAAAGTTTCAGCAGTAAAGCATGAAGATTTTATCTAATACCTTTCCTGTACTCCTACTTTGTTAACCACTAATAGTAATAAAAGTGTTAGCATATCAGTCTCCTCCAACTTCTGCCATGCAGACAGGCAGAAACTTCTTACCTCAGTTGTGAAGTTGTCCAAGTTGGAATGTTGGAAGTCCTGTTTGATTCTTATTTACCACATGCTCTCATTTGTTGATTCTGAATCTGACTTTTGTTATACACAATGGACCAAGCTCTTTTATTTACTTAGTGTCCAGATAGTGTTCTAATCATCCCTGGGTGTTTTGTAGTTGTGCCTCTGAGGATCACTAAGGGGAAAAATTGTCAAGGGACATGCAGGTTACTAGAGTAACACATAAGATTTCATGTTATATGCCTTTACTTTGTTCCTTTAATTGTTTTAATATATAATTACCTCAACAATGGTATTATTATCTTCAATTAGTAGGTGAAGAAATAGAGGTGGGGGTTCTGCAACACAAGTGATAGAGCTACAAATATCAGTTAATGTTGCCTTACCAAGCAACTTAGCAGGCAAACCTTTATGCCTGTTTTCCTTTGTAACATAGAAAATACATTCTTGTGAAAGTAATTGTAAAAATGAAATGAGCCAGCATTCTTAATTTCTAGGTTATACTGGAGTTTATTGTCAGTTAGGGATTATACTAAGTGCTTTACAAGCATTATTTTCTCTTAGTCTTCATAATGGACCTGTATGGTGGGTACTATTATCTTCACTCTACAAATGGAGTCTAATGATGAACAATTCATTCATAGGCATGATGTGGCAGAGCTGGCACTCACACTTGACTTGCCTCACCCAAGAGATTAGTTACTAAACTCTTCACATCCATATGTGATGGCTGGCTGCACGTGTGCACTGTCTCCTCTGCTAGCTTCATTTTCATCTTTGAGGGGTCCTAGCAAGGTGCTAGCACAGGCCATAATCAGCATTAGTTGAGTTAAATAGGAATCAAAGTGTGCAAGAAGGATGAAGGTCCCTGGAGTTCAGAAGATTGAGAAACTCAGACCAAGTGATGAAAGGCTATTCCTGAAGGATGGTAAAGACTGAGGAAGGACGCTCAAAGTGATACCAAAATTATTCAGGTGGGTAGGCAGTGCTGCAGTTGTGATAAAGCCCAGGTGGAGGCCCAGGCAGATCTGAAAATGGCCATTACGTGGGAGGGTTACATGATTCAGGATCTAATGTTCTGTTTTGAGGCTCCAGATACTTACGTTTTCTCTCTCTGTTATCTAAAATGACTAGATTTTCATGCTGACACACTAAAAGTTCAAGAAATTATTTAATAGATAGAATATTATGTAATTAAATCAACTACCTTGACTCAGACTTTCCTCTCTCTCTTTTTTCTCCACTAATTGTAATGATATAGCCATTTGAAAAAGCATAGAAAAGACAGGCTTTCACTAGATGTCCTATTTGGAGAAAATCTGTGTGAAGAGAAGGCCTGGTCATCCCAGAACAATGAAGGGTTCTGTTCATACCTGTCTAAACCTGTCCAGGGGAAGAAGTCTGATCTCACCACATTTGGTCAGATGAGCTTTATATAAGCACTTATTAAATGATAGTTGTATTTTTATATAGATGGATGAGAATGTGTCCAGCTACCCTTACTGCGAAATACTTTTTGAGATTAGTTAACTCCTCATGTTCTAGTACCATGTTTAGTCTCTGTGATCATCTGACTTCACTTAGGCTATAAGCTAGGAGAATGCTGGTCAGTGTAAGTTGAAATCAGTTTCACTTTAGTAGTTTTCTTCTTGTGAATTAATATTGACAATATGATAGCATTGCTGGAGCATTGCTATTCTGTGCTTGGTTAAAGAGAGTCTGCCTCAGAAGATAGAATGTTTTCCTTATTTGTAACATAGAAAATAGTACCTTCCTATAAAAGTAGTTGTAAAAATAAAATGAGCTAATGTACAGGGTTGGGTACAGAATAACTTCTTAATAAATGTTAGCTTTTAAGATAAAGTTTGTGAGATGCCAGGACAGGATGAAACTTTGGACTGTGGTGACTCACCAACTAGATGCTACCTAGTTATTAAGTCTAGCTTCCTAAGGTGGTATCTACTGCTTGTCTGTGGGTCATCTTGACATTGAAACAAATTGCTAATGCATATTCACAGCTATTTACATGTATTAGCTTATTCAACACTTTCTTCAAACCTAAGCAGTAGGTACTATTATTTTATAGGTGTGAAAATGAGGCACAGGGCAACTAATTTGCCCAAGTGAGAAAATACTGGCTCCCACCCCAGGAACCAGCTTTTTGACATGTTAAATTAAATGTATCTTCTCTGGGCCCTCTGGGCCCTTTCTGGTGGCTCAATGGCTTAAAGCACAGACTATGAGTCCATCAGCAGCCACTGCAGCATG
>NW_004567110.1:30929686-30948577 GCF_000260355.1 Condylura cristata
GCAGACCTCTCCTGCCTCACCTGCTGCTCCCCTCAGCAGTGTATTTCGGTAGATCTGCCTGTTCTGCTCGCCACTCTTGTTGTTGGTGAAGCCCCTCATCCCCCCTCCCCTCTGCCTCTGGCCTGTACCCTAATTCTTGTATGCATAACTGAATAAATCTTTGAGAAATTAAATACCTCTTCTTAGTTATATAATTAAATTAATGAAGGTGCATTTTACAGTGAGTGATTCAAGTTTTATTTTTTTCTCATCTGTAACATGATTTCTTAGCTTTGAAGTCATAACTGTATCATGCAATTCTAAAAAGTTGTGGATGGGTTGTTTTATTATTTGGTGAAAAAAATCACACACAAGGGTGTTCACCAGCTACTTTGTAGAAGGGATCACAAAACATGACTGAAATGGTACTTTTCCCCATTTTCAAGACTGGCTCATGTGTTCCGACATTTTCAAAAAATCTGAAAGTAGAGCAACAAATGTATAATGGTACTTTCTCACAACATTATTCATGTCTATAAAATTGAAAAAGCATGCATTTAATATGCCCCAGGTTGTTGCAATAAACGAAGGTTTCTGTGGCCTTTCAAAGAGTGTTTCAGAAGACACCACACAGTAATTGCAGCGCTGAAATGACCACAAATATCTACGTTTGCATCTCTCTCTTTAACACCTGGAAATCGCTAACGTTTGGGCAGAGTACTTAACTGCACCTTCACAGCAAACCTGTAGACTCGGAACTTTGTTCCTGAAGCTCTTGGTTCCGGGGGGTGGCGGTGCCGTAGACTAGCCTGTGAGCTTGCGCACTAGCGCCGACTCTCGGGACTGGCAGGCGCGCTGACCGGCCCCGCCTTTCTTCGCCTGACAACGGGAAGCCAACGGGACTCGGGGCGCGTGCGCAGTGTGTCCGGGTGCCGGGGCGGTGGGTTACGCTTGGAGAGCGCATGGGCAGACAAACTGTACGTCCGTTTGTCCGGAGCCGAGGGGAGAGTGGGCGCCATCTTCTAGGCTCACTGAGCGCTTTGCCTGTTCTGCGGCGGCTGACGCTACGGAGTGTCCCCCGCCCCCGGCCTTGTGTGTCCGACTCGGCAGCAGTGGTGTGTGCTTATTGCCAAGTGCGGAGCAGTTACCCTTGGGGCGTCGGGGCTGGGGAGTGGTTGGCGCTGGGAACGCAAGAACGGGCAAAGGCGGGGCCGGCGGCCGCGCCAGGAGTTAGCGCAGATTCTGCCGTTAGGGCACCCCCTTGCCTTGCTAAACACCTACTCGCCCGTCTGTCTCCATGTGGTGGTGTGTGTGCGCTGCCCAGTCTTCTTGACAGTGGAGCGTTCCAAGGATTTCATAGGTATCTATTTTTTTCCTTTGCTATGTCATCGTAGTCAGGTTTGGTAGAAAAGCACTGCAGGCCGGGCTCGGTAGATTTGCGAAGGGCCAAAGCGCTTCAGTGAGGTTTGGGAGCGCTTCACCCACGGCGAGGTTGGGTGGAATGTTTGCCCTTGGGACGGCGTAACGGAAAGGCGCGGAGGTTGGGCGGTCCAGGTTAATTTGAAGGCTGCGTTGACTGAAGGTCCGGAGACGGCATCGGATCCCACGTAGCAACTTTGGCCTGGCGCGAAAGAAGGAAGCTCTGATCCCTGGGAGTATGGACAAAAGCCGTGGGCAGTAGAAACGAATCTTCGGATGCTCCCCGTTTGAGGATGATGGATGTTATGGGAAACCCGTTGCCTTGTGGATTCGTCTTCCATCTGCAGTTCCTCTTGGGGACTATGGCTCTCTGTCGACAAGCCTTTGGTTTTTCTTTTAATAATCTACATTATAAAGAGTCAAAAGGCAGCTCGTCATAAGAGATAATTGTGGACTGGGGTAGATTATTTTCTGCGGGGGACACAAATGCGTTTAGACTCTTATCATAACTTGAGTTTTAGGACGCAGTCGTATTTTTCTCTCCACTAATTCTGGAAATGACTTGTTATTCTCTAGTTAAAATCAAACAGATCTGAGATGATACCTATTTAAATTCAGCGGTCTTCCCGTTTTCTGCTTTTACGTAATCTTTACTGATAATGATCAAGTGGGATGAATGGTCGGATTAAATCAAAACTACTTAGTGAGTTTATTAATAAGTACCTGTCCTTAAATAAGCCTGTAAGGACCTACTTCCTTTTCCCCATAGGTTTAAAGACCTAACAGACACAGTCACAAAAATAATTTGCATTCCTAAGTAGGAATATTTTTAGTTCAGACTACTTTAGGGTATTTTGTGTGTTGTTCTAGAATGGATTTTCTGGGGGAATTTGCTTAAGGAAAGAACGGACCCATAGGAAAGGCAATCAGTTTGAGAGCTGGTCTTTTCTGTAGATGGTTTCAAGGTGTGTTGTGGAAGGATAAATGGTATATTATGGTACTTTGTTAAGGGCAAAGACAATTTAAACATTAGTTACATTTAACTGTCACAAATAGGACTTTTTTTTTTTAAGATTTATTTATTTATTCATACAGAACTGGGGTATAGGCCAGAGATGCTAGTTACATTTAACTGTCACAAATAGGACTTTTTTTTTTTTTAAGATTGATTTATTTATTCATACAGAACTGGGGTACAGGCCAGAGATGCGGAGGGTGAGAGGATACACCAGAGACAGAGTGGGGAGCAGAACACGCAGATCGATGACGAAGTACACTGCTGAAGGGAGCAGCGGGCGGGTCAGGAGAGGTCTGCCACGCCATGTGGTCACCTCTGGGGCAGGCAGGAATCGAACTCATGTGGAAGAAGAATAAGAATCTAAATGCTGTGCTTTAACCTGCTGTGCCTCCAGGGAGGGCCAGGACTTTTTTTTATAGTAGTCTCCTTGAATTGGAATTCATGAGATGTGTACTCTTGTACTCCTGAGATTTGTACTCTTAATTAAAACATTATTTTAAAATGTGGTGGTTAAGGAGGATAACTTAATAGAAATTTTTAAATTTGACATATATTCATTCCTTGAAACAGTTTCTAACTTTTCTTGTAGATACATTATGTTCATAGGACATATTTCTGCTACATTTATAAACAAGATGTTTAGTAGTGGCAAATGATGGGTATCTTATACTACTTTCTAAATATTTTAAAAGCCAAAAAAGGGCAAAGCAGTTTGCATAGGTTAAGAGTCCTGAAATTTAAATGTGAATAATTATTTCAGAAGCCATTAATAGGTTTTGTTACAATGTAGCTGGGGATATTGGTTTGTTGCAGGAACTAAGCTTATACTCGGATTTTATTTTTTGGTATTTTTTTTTTGCATTTTTAATTTTATTTTATAATAGTTTTATTTTTATATCATTTTGTGCCTTTCCGGTCTCAGTTGTAATCCCCATGGACGTGCCATCACCATAGTTCAGTGCTCTTACCATGCTCTACCCCCCACCCATTAGTATTAGTTTTTTTTAATAATTTTTTTTTAGAATTTCTTTTTATGTTCAGAACAATATGAGCAAAAGGTATAGAAACTTCCCTTATACCTCACCTTCCATACATGTATCCTAAAAGTATTTTAGTAGTAACCTAATTAGTATGTTTGTTATCAATATCACATTAATAATAATGCACATGTAGAATATGCCAAATAATTTATAGATATATGCTAATTTAGCTTACATTTTAAAAAATATAGTTTATGAGCCTTTTTCCAAGGAAATGAAACCTTGCTGACCTAAAAATATTATGTGGAGAAGTGTTGTGTGTAAGTTCTGAGTTGAAATATTCATGTGCACATGGAGAATGTAAAAATTATAATTTTTTGCAGATTTTAAACAATTACATAGTAACACTACATTAAATATTGTTATCTTGGATATCTAAAAGTGTTAGATGTAAGTTTGTTAAATATTAAGTTGAGCTTTTTCTATAGTTAACACAGTAATCCCCAGATATTCCAATTTAATATATTTTTACTTTTCTACATTTTCACTGTGTTTCCTCAGCAGAATGTAGACAGTTGTTTGAGTGACATTAAATTTTATATTTATCTCAACTTTTTTTGGTTTGGCTTGAGGTAGTTCATTAGTAACTTAAAGTTGTTTGATAAAGAGTAGTAGTAGCTGAGATTTTTGAGTATAGGGCTATTTTAGTATATGCCTTACTTATAATGGAGCCAGCAAATTTGGTTTGTTTGGAAGTGTGAGGTGTATGTGTAGAACATAAAGCTATATACAGATAGTAGCCATGGGTTTGGATTTATTGCTTTAAAAATTGGTTTTTGAATTTAAAGCTTTAGTGTTTTGCTTAATTGTATCAGTTGAATGGTTGCCTTAATTTGATTTGATCTTGTGTTTGAAAAGGAAAATGGCAAGTGAACTACTGATAGATGTTAGGTTTTTTCAGTGGTGGAGGTGATAGGATTTGGCAGTTTTGGTGCTCTCAGGTTTTGAGTTTACTTTTTTTAAGTGGATATAATATTTGTACAAAGTGGAATACATAGAATTTCAGGACAGAACTCATCTTGATAAAATTTGTACATCCATGTAACATCTACTCCAGTCAAAATACTTAACATTTCCTTCATCCCTCCGCACATACCAATTCCAATCAAGGAATTTACAGTTTTAGGTAGGTTTTTTTCTCTTTTTTTTAAAAAAAAATTGCAGATGTCTGCTTGGAATATGTACCTCTTCCGTGCTGAAGATTAATTTCCCTTGGAACAAAGACCATTTGTAATGCCCATAGTTGGGATTTTTTGTACTGCTTCACTTTTTATAAGTAATTCTGAGGCGAGTATCATAATCTGGCGTTGTTTAAGATTAATTACAGATCCAAGGATTAATTATATTTCATTTTCTTTCCACAGTTAAGTTGCTTTTACAGAATTAACAGGTCTCCAAGAAATAAAAAAATAAAAAGGTAAGGTTTTTCACAGAGACTTGGAAAAAAAAGTAAATTAGTATAGTACATCTAGGTACACATGGATTCTGTACCCTATGTCTGGTCAGTGATGCATTAGTGGGAGGCAATTTATTATGAGCAGAAATTGTATACTGACCGTAGATGGCTTTTCTAAATTTGTAAAATTTATTGTGGTTGGTAAAATACTTTAATACACAAAGTAAGTTTCAATAGAAGATATGTTTCTAAGTGAGTCTGAAAATAGTTTGGTCTTGTTGTGAAGGAGCACTTGGCAGACTTAAAGATTTACTATTTTCGATACTCATACTGTATGGAATAGGTGATATGAAATGTTTCGTCAAGGTAGTTGGTTTATTTGTATGTTTAGATGGGAGTTTTTTAAAAAGAATTTTGAAAAATGTGAACTTATCTTGCTTTCATTTATAAAAGCTGAAGGTAGGAATCAAGTAATTTTAGCTAAATTTGGGATAAGGTACTTCAAAAATAAGACTTGCTATTATGTGTACCTTTTTGTCTACAGGTCATTATTGCTGTGGTTTGAGCTCAGCATGGCTGTAGTCATCCGTTTACTGGGGCTTCCTTTTATTGCGGGGCCTGTGGATATTCGCCACTTCTTCACGGGATTGACTATTCCTGATGGAGGAGTGCATATAATTGGAGGGGAAAAAGGGGAGGCTTTTATTATTTTTGCAACAGATGAAGATGCAAGACGTGCCATAAGTCGTTCAGGAAGGTTTATCAAGGATTCATCTGTAGAACTTTTTCTTAGTAGTAAGGCAGAAATGCAGAAGACTATAGAAATGAAAAGAACTGATCGCATAGGAAGAAAGAGACCAGGATCTGGGGCATCAAGGGCTGGCAGCTTATCTAATTTTGTTGAAGATATTAAGAAAGAAACAAGTAATTCTGGATATGACTCTTCAGTTAATCAAGATGATGGGTTTCATACCAATGGTACAGGACATGGTGATTTAAGGCCAAGAAAGACACGGCCATTGAAGGCTGAGAATCCTTATTTGTTTCTACGAGGTTTGCCTTACTTAGTGAATGAAGATGATGTACGTGTCTTTTTCTCTGGTTTGTGTGTGGATGGAGTAATTTTCTTAAAACATCACGATGGCCGAAATAATGGTGATGCCATAGTAAAATTTGCTTCTTGTGTTGATGCTTCAGGTGGTCTTAAATGTCATAGAAGTTTTATGGGTTCAAGATTTATAGAAGTAATGCAAGGCTCAGAACAACAGTGGATTGAGTTTGGTGGTAATGCAATTAAGGAGGGTGACATGCCTTTGAGAACTGAAGAACATTCTCCACCAAGAGGAGTTAATGATAGGCATTTTGGGAAACGATCTCGTTCAAAATCTCCCAGAAGAACACGTTCTCGTTCTCCTTTTGGATTTTATGTTCATTTAAAAAATTTGTCCCTGGGTATTAACAAAAGAGATTTAAAAAATTTCTTTAGAGATACTGATCTGTCCAGTGAACAGATTAAGTTTTTGTATAAAGATGAAAGAAGAACAAGATATGCCTTTGTGATGTTCAAGACTCAGAAAGACTATAACACTGCTCTGGGTTTACATAAGACTGTTTTACAGTATCGTCCAGTTCATATCGATCCAGTTTCTAGAAAACAAGTGCTGAAGCTCATTGCATGTTACGAAAAGAAAAGACCACCTTCAATAGGGAAAGAGAGGCTTGGACATGTTTCTGAGAAATACTGTCAAGAAGGCCACTCTGGCCAGAAGCTGTGCATATATATAAGAAATTTCCCATTTGATGTTACAAAAATTGAAGTACAGAAGTTCTTTGCAGATTTTTCTCTTGCTGAAGATGACATTTACCTGCTTTATGATGACAAAGGAGTTGGTCTTGGAGAAGCACTGGTGAAATTCAGAACAGAAGAACAGGCCATGAAAGCTGAACGGTTAAATCGCCGAAGATTCTTGGGGACAGAGGTATTATTGAGACTTATATCTGAAGCACAAATGCAGGAGTTTGGTGTAAATTTTCCTTTGATGTCCAGTGAAAGGATGCAAGGTCATTCACAGTCTTGTGATAGAGAGGACCATTTTCATTCATTTGACTCAAATGATCCACCAATATACTCAGTTGGGCCTTCTGAAAACGTGAGGCGTCAGCAAGAGGACTTGAGACACATGGATAATTTCAAGCATCCCCATCCTGATAGGCGTGCTCCGGAAGACTTTAGACATTCCCCAGAGGATTTCAGGTGCCCCTGGGAGGAGGACTTCAGGCGCCCTTGGGAGGAGGACTTCAGGCGTTCCCGGGAGGAGGACTTCAGGCGCCCTCGGGAGGACGACTTCAGGCGCCCTCGGGAGGACGACTTCAGGCATTCTTGGGAAGAGGACTTTAGGTACTCACCGGAGGAGGACTTCAGGCACTCACCGGAGGAGGACTTCAGACACCCTCGGGAGGAAGGTTGGAGGCGACCACCTGAGGAGGATTTTCGGCGGCCTTCCAAAGAGGACTTTAGGCGACCCATGGAGGACTGGAGGCGACCTGCCGAGGGAGACTTTAGGCGGCTACCTGAGGAAGACTGGAGGCGGCCATTTGAGGAGGATTTCAGGCGTCATCCACAGGGGGAATGGAGGAGACAACCTGAGGAAGACTATAGGCGGCAGCCTGAGGAAGACTTCAGGCGTTCCCCGGAAGAAGACTTCAGGCGGCCACCCCAGGAACATTTCAGGCGTCCACCTCCAGAACACTTCAGGAGGCCGCCTCAGGAGCACTTTCGGCGACCCCCCCAAGAGCACTTCCGGCGGCCAGGTCCGGAGCATTTTCGGCGACCACCTCAGGAACATTTCAGACGGCCACCACAGGAACATTTCAGGCGACCCCGAGAGGAAGATTTCAGGCACCCACCAGATGAAGATTTTAGGGGTCCCCGTGATGAAGATTTTAGGCACCCACCTGATGAGGACTTCAGGAGCCACCAGGAGGAAGATTTTAGATGCCATTCTGATGAGGACTTAAGGAGGATCCCTGAGGAAGATCTCAGGGAAACTTCAGAGGAAGACCCTAGACTTCCTGACAACCTTAGACCCCCTGGGGAAGAGTTTCGGAGTCCACCTGATAATTTTAGAAGTCATCGTCCTGTTGTGAATTTTGGTCACCCAGAAGGTGGCAAGTTTGATTTTGGAAAGCGTAATATGGGAAGTTTTCCTGAAGGGAGATTTATGCCTGATCCAAAATTAAATAGTTCAAGTAGAGTAACTCCTATTAAGATAATGAATCTTCCATTTAAAGCTAATGTTAATGAAATTCTAGACTTTTTCCATGGTTATAGAATCATTCCTGATTCTATTTCAATACAGTATAATGAGCAAGGTTTACCGACAGGGGAAGCCATTGTTGCTATGATAAACTACAATGAAGCTATGGCTGCTATTAAAGATCTAAATGATAGGCCAGTTGGTCCTCGCAAAGTTAAGTTAATTTTGCTCTAGAGAGTATTTCTAAGTTCAGAATTAACTTCCTCACAGTATTGATTCAGTAAAATGCATTTATGTTCTTAAAAGGTGTTTTTTTTTTAAATTAATGAAGAAACCATTTTATTTTGATCTGTGAGTAGAACAAATGTAAATAGTAGAATGTGAATCTGGTTTTCTTTTGCCTGCAAATTGCCATTCATTTTTTCTAATTTAAAATCATATATATATTTTTTCCTAGGGGAGAGAATTCCCTGGGTTCATAAATTTTTGTTGATTCCTCAAGACTTGTGTAAAGTAAACTGTATTTGGGGAGCATAAATTTTATATTTGCTTTTGTTTCCATTCTGTAGTTTACATTTTTTATTCAAACTGTATTAGGAAATGGTCAGTGACTATTGTTCAGGTTTAGCATTTTATTGCTATTGCCTGCAAATTAATGCCCTCTTCCTTGTCTTGAAATATTACTATGTTAAACCTCCTGTTAACTATATAATACAAAATGGACGGACTGTGAACTTAAAGTTTACGTATGTAAAAAGCTGAGGAGATTCTTAAAGTTTCCATGTTCTTAACTTGCAGAGTTTTATAAAAATAAAAAAGATTACAACTGAATAGACCAACTAAGTAACTGTACTTGTATTTATAAAAAACAAAAAGGAATTGCAGCTTCTTTTATAATGATTTTCAACAACTATAAACAATATTTACGATTGATGGGACCAAATATCCTATAGTACATTATTAGTAGAGTGCTGTATATACTTCCATGGTTTCTTCAACATCTCATCAACCAAATTTGTAAGATTAACTTAAATACTTAAGTAAAAAAATAAGGATGCAATTATAGGTTTAAGGACACTTAACAGGCTTGTGCTGGGAAGAATGTGACAGATGGATATAGTTATATAGTTAGGAATAATTCACTGATAATTCATATAACTTAAAAACAATTAGGCTCTCATTGTTTACTTTCTGAAACTGTATCCAGTTAGTTTTTTTTTTTACCCAATAACTTAAATATAATTCTTTTGTTGTTGAATTTTGACTTCTTTGCATCAACATTTAATGTAGACATTTTGTAAATACTGGATTTAATTTTCTGTATCCCTAATACGGTTAACATTTACTGGGCGCTTACTACATGCCAATACAGTTATAAGCACTTTACATGCATATTCTCAATCTTAATATTCCCCCCAAAGCATTATTTACCTCTATTTCACAACAAGATAATAATGTTTAGATCGGTTAAGTAATTTGCATAAAGTTATTTAGTAAATTGTGGAGCCAATTTCAACCCAGACAGACCATTGACATCCTTTTATGCTCCTAATTTTGTTAGTGTTATTAAGACAATGCTAAAAATATTTTTTAAGAATAAAATATACCTTCTTACTTCCACTATTTTAAAAGTAGCATTAAAAAAAGTAAATTTACTATGCTCTAGCATTATTAGTAAAAGACAAAGTAAGTTTTAAAGTTTTTATATATTCAGGTTTCTCTTCTATACTAACGTGTGTGTGTATATTTGTATACAAATTTACACACACACACTTCTAATTGAAAATTGTTTATTAAACATGATTTGACTTTGATATTTTATAGTTTACTTAAAAGTTAATTTTCCTCAATGCTGTTATCCAGAAATTTCCCAAATTGAGCAAATAGGAATAAAATTTGAATTCATATTTGATAATAGGATTTTGCAGAAGTAGGATACTCTGTCAGTCAATTAGCACTATAAATACTTTGGACTGTTTTTCAGTGATTTAAGGAAGCCTACGAGAAGTCAACCAAAATTTGTTTTTATAACATATATCACTTCATAGTATGAGTAAACTGGTAAGTTTGGTTCAAAAAGCTACTTCAGTATGGTTCTTTAAACTAGGAAGCTTACAAATAACTAGGAAAATGAATCATAACCAAACCAACAATATGAATCAGTAGGAATAAATACTCTAAATGCTTAATGATTATATAGATGGTTCATTTGATCAGCCCTTTGAAGGATATATAGAAGACTTAGAGGAGTTTTTTTCAAGTGTCATGCTGATAGGAAGTTTACAGTGAAGTAGCACTATGTGGAAATGTTGCTCAAACTAGGCTAGTGTGGGATGATGGTAGATAAAACACTGACTTTTTATTTTGGTAAAACACTCACTTTTTATTTTGGCTATAAAATTAATGGCTTGATCCTTTCAAACTTGTAAACTAGCTTCTTACAGGGTTCTGTTGATTGGGAGACTTTTTTTCACATCTTCCAACTATGCCTTCAGTATAATATTGATCACTAAAAGTGGCCACAGTAGGAGTATTTACACCATGTAAATTTGCAGCTCAGTTTATTGAGGGCATTTTCCACCCTAGAAAACCAGTTTGCCAGTACACTGTCAATTTCAAATAACATAAGAGAACATTGTATTAGATGCTTACACACCCAGGTTAGTAATTATCATTTCATATCCAGTTTGTTTGCCTATCAGGTATACCATGGGTATAATTGGGTATCTAGTTTAATACTCATGGTATTTTAATTATGGTAGAGACAAATTTTTATCTGGAAGGTACCTGAAAAGCATAGATCAAGCTTAAAAAAATCTATAACCAAGGGAGAATGATTGTATTAGGAATGCTCTTCTATCACTGAGAAGGTATTTAAAACTGTCTTTTCCATCTATGCCTATAGTCAACCATCTTTGTATTAAATGTAAGCAATCACTGAGCTGCATTAGATAGTATATATTTGTGGTCTGTATTAATATATGAATTGACTAATTTTTTTCTCAATAACCCTGAATATTTTAGAGATTAGAAATGGAGACCAATATGTTAATAACTGGTCAGGTTGTTTGCTTTTTCTTTTTACAAGGAAGCTGGACGTTTTCACATTTTAAAATGTGTTTACATCTTAAATGATTATGTAAGTACCAATGTATTAGCCTTGATATTTTTTTCCTCTTGACTCATACCGTGAAAAAATAGTCATCTAGCTTTTTCAGAAAAGTTTGCCAGCCTACATCTGATCTATGAAGAAACTTAAGTTTACATTGTTATAAGTATTATGGTTAGTAATTTTTTTGACTTTAGAATATTTCTGAGGTTGGCAGAGCACACATTTTGTGTCAGAATTATTTGCTGTTTGCTTTACACCTCAGGCACTGTTTTAACTTTATAAGATAAGGCAATTGGTGCTTAAAAGGAGTGAATTGCTATAAGTAGCAAGAAAAATACTGTAACATTTTTCCTGCCTAACAACAATAACATCAAATTTAAATATTGAACAGATAAAAAAATGCAGTATCAGTTTTTTTAAGAGTATCCATATTTAGGGTTTTAAAAGTGTTTTGAGTATTAAAAGTACTGAAATAATTTTATCATGTCTTTTCTCAGGAAGGAGTGCTTTATTATGAACAGAATGATGAATGAGTCAAAACTTTCTAGAAAGTCTTTATTTTTCTGGTATAATTGCTTTTTGTGGTGATCCCAAAAATTTTTATAAATTTCATTATTTTTATATATTTGACTGGAACCCATAAAGTAACAGAAGTATAATTCCCCATCCAAAGAAATAAAAGTATCAGATATAATAAAATCAGATATAATGATTGAATTTTTTTTTATATTTTCAGGAATAAAAATGACTATGCTCTTAACAGAATGGCAGTTAAAAGTTTTAGTGAATTTGTAATGATTTGTGGTTTTCCATTTCCATGTTTTCTTAATATTCCACCAAATTACAACTTTTTAAGAATTGTAGAACCATTTATAATGTTTACTATGATAGCAGTTTAAAACCATAATCAGGCAGAATGTGGCTTGCTTTCTGAAGATAAAAGTTACATTCTTTGTATATTTATGAAACTGATATCCTAGCATCCCATTACCATAAAGATTGATTATTATGCTTTTGTTGCAAAGTAAATTTATGTATACTAATAGTGAAATGTTAGCATTTTGTAAAAGTGGGAAAATTAAAAGAAAAAAACTTGTTTTGCTTAAAGCTTTTACAGAATTAAAATTGTATTTATTTAAAAGGACTATTTAGAATCCTTTTCTGGTGATAAAAGCAGGGTATTTTAACTTAAAAGAAGCAAGTGGAATTATAAGAGTTTGCGGTTATTTGTCACCTGTTCAAGTAGGTATAGTACATTATTATGAAATACTTTTGAAATACATAATTAAAAAGGCGGAATAGTACAAAAACATACTACAAGGTAGGATATTGAAATGAATGACTAGAATGGTTGTTGAGTAATTAAACTTTCATTTTTTGGTCAGCATGAATTTCCTTTAATTTTCCATTTTCAGTAGAAACTTAATGTATCAAGTCTGTATAAAGTTTTAACAATTTAGTAATCCTGGATTCCAAACATTCAAGATGAAAATGGAAATTCAAGTTTACGTTAAGAAAATCAGGCTTCTTCTTCTGTAACGTCTAAGTCATCTTCATCCTCTTCTTCATCTTCTGCTTGTTGATCCTTTCTTAGTCGACAAGTGGATGCCTATTAAAAGTTAACACATTAAAAAAATACTTGAAAATATTTTTATAGGCTTTGTATCTACTTGTATGCTATTATAGGAAAAAAGAGACTATTACAGAAAAGTGTCCATATGTAAGAATTTTTAGTAATGTAAAAATTCCTTAAGAATTATTGTATTTAATGTTGAAAAATCAAAGTTTTTCACTCATCATGTTATTTTTTGAATAAAAATTTGAAATGAACCATTTGATTTCATTTGGATATCAATACCAATATTTCAATCACATAAAAGACTTTCAGTGCAAAGTATTAGTGTGAAAAATTGCTGAACTTAACTCACAAAAACAATCATCAAAGCAATGGCAAAACAATCACATAAAAGACTTTCAGTGCAAAGTATTAGTGTGAAAAATTGCTGAAGTTAATAACTCACAAAAACAATCATCAAAGCAATGGCAAAAATAAAAGAATACTTCAACTTGTGCAGCTGAAATACTAAAAAAATAGTGTGATTTAAATAGAATGAGTTAAGAAACTTAGACTTTAGGTGTGATATTACCATTTGGCTCATCTTGTCTCCATGCTTTTTTGAGGGTGAATTATAACTGCAGGGGACATTTGACAATGTCTGAAGACAGTTTGATAATCACAAATGGGCATGTGTGCTATTGACATCTTTTGGGCAGAGGCTAGACATTTGCACAACATCTATACAATGCACAAGACAGAACAATGCTTAAGAAAGAACAATGCTTACTCTTCCTTTGACAAGCTATTTGGCTCAAAGTCCACAGTGCTAAGGTTCAGGAACCCTGGGATATTGTATGAAGTGTTAGCTTAGGGAAATAGAAGGGAAACAATTTCAAAGGAGCAGCTCGTTTCTTTCATGTATGTCTTCTAGCTCACCTGTCCTGTTCCAGACAGACACTTAGCTGACAGTGATCTCTGAAGAGGTGACTTCGAATTTGCTCTTACAATATCTAAACGAGATGAATAATCTGGTGGGTACAGAGAATTTCGGAATACCTGTTGCAAGGATAAGATATCTTAAACAGCTGAAAAGTAGAAAGTTGTGTTCAGTTCATCTCATAAATAAAACTTCAATTATTTTAAATTTAAAATAAAAAAAAAGGTTTTAGTTTGAAAGAGCACAGTTAAAATATTCTTTTTGAACTGTGTAAGATGATGATGGGCCCTGAAATAGTCACTTAAGAGCTTTTGCTGGGTAAATATGAAATTCTTACACTCGAAGGGAATGTAGGTGACTAAGGAGGCTTTAAGTGATACCTTTGATTATTTCTGTTCTGCCTATCCTCAAATTTTACCACTTTTCCTTTTATATATTTCTCTGAGAGAGCTTATCATGCAGTGTTTAATGTCACCCTTCAAATGGTTCTCTGTATACTTTTTTTTAAACAAAGATTTATTTATGCATAAATAACAACTGGGGTACAGACCAGAGGTGCAGGGGCAGTGAGAGGATTCACCAGAGTGGGGAACAGAACAGGCTGATTGATGAAGTACACTGCTGAAGGGAGCAGCAGCGGGTCAGGAGAGGTGTGACATGCCAGGTGGGTCACCTCTCTGGCCTCACCAGAGTGTGGGGAAGTTGATACTCAATTTATCATACAACCTTGAGACCTTTAGTTGTTCATGAAATCTTGCTTCTTACAAATTGCTTAGCTAGCTGATGAGGACTGGTTGTAACAGTTGTGCTTGCCTCAAGAATTAAAAAAAAAAAAAAAAAGGCAGTGTGACAAGATATTGATGGCCTCTGGAGTGAAAAGGAAAATCTTGGGGGCCAAAAGGCTTGAAGGAACTTTAGTATTAGTTTACTAGTGAATACATGGCATGTCAAGGATGTTAGAAAGTTGCTTTTACACCTATAAGGAAAGTTCCAGTGTTAGAGTGAAAGCACGGAATCAATTTTGAATCTGCTATTCTTAGTGCTGTGTTGTTACAGGAAATGTCCTGAAGAGCCATACTTCTGGCAATATAGTGTTGAGTGGGTTAAAAATACAGCATCTATACTCACACTTACGGGTTTGGGTCCCAGCTATGTTAGCTCTAGTTGCTCAGCTACTAGCTCTGAGAACTTTTGGGAAGTTTCTTAATCTCATGATGCCTGTATTTTTTATCCATTGCAATGAGGCATAGGTATTTTTATCAAAGTTAATGGGAGGATTATACTAACAAAATGCATAGTTCAGTAGCTGACTCTAATTGTTAAAATCATTTCTTATTTTACAAGTGACAGATAAAAGCTTGATAATGTTTTCTTAAAAAAGTAGGCCATGAAAAGGAATAAAAATTAAGAAATTTTAGAATTTGGAAGGAATGAGCATGTGGGAAGCCAACTATTGGTACCAGTGAGTAGAAATACCATGTATGTGTAACTGATAGAGCTGTGAAGTCATATTTTGGGATTGGGAAACCCATACATGTGCACCTTCCTAAATATGTACCCTTCACTTCAGTCAAGCTATAATATGGTTTTATTGAAAGAAATTTCCTGAAACTAGCTGAATAGCTGAAGAGAAGGCTGAGGGCATTACTTTATGAATAGATGTTAGTAAGAAAAGACAAATCTGGGAATCTTCAAACTTCTTGAATAGCAGTTAAATTCTCTCTCTTAAAATACAGATTTCTAGTTATGGCATGAGTGTCTATAGGCTTTTCAGTCAAGATAGCATTATTTCAAGTTTAGGTTTATTTATATTGTTTTACTAGTTATTAATTAACTCTTAGAACTTTACTATGGTTAAATGTGATAAGTTAAACAGAAAATCACAAAATTCAGGTATTTGGGAGTGCACAGATATATATAAGCCATTTTATTGCTCCAAGGTATTTTACCCACATAAACTAATGCTCTCAGAGTATTTTCATAGTAATAGAATTATGCTATTTAGACCTACCTCTAAATCTTCTTCTTCATCAATCTTTTGTATATTTTGGAAGGCAGCTGTGTAGACCTCCAAAGCTTTGCCATGAAATAACATTTCGATGGTGATAAATTCTGAAAATATATTCTGAAAAAGAAAACAATGACTGTAAACAATCATATAATTTGCTGTGTGAAGTTAGTAATTACCCCTTACTCTAATTTTGGCATTTTATGAAATACAGAAGTATCTGTTTTAACACAGGGCAAATAAAGTACAATATAGAATAAAAATAGTTACAAAGAAAATTTGCAGCATGTCACCATTCACTTTCCTTCTCCCTTTTCTAATCAGTTCTATTTATACAAATTGACATTTGTGATAAAAACAAGTTTGACTACAATGCATGCAATTAAGTATCCAGTATCTAGTACCTTATCAGATGATATGCAATTATTTTCTCCCGTTCCCATTTTTTTTCTTACATCTATTCATAAAATAATGCCCTTAGCCTTCTCTTCAGTTATTCAGCTGGTTCCAGGAAATTTATTTCAGTAAAACCATAAACAAGTTGGACTACAATGCATGCCATTAAGTTACTACTTTCCTGTATTAAGTTAGAGCAGTTCAGTTCTGAAACTGTTATTTGAGTAACTTCAACAGATCTTTGAAAGATAGAATGTTTTAGATAGGGATTCTATCATCTTATTTCTGAGTGTATGTTACTTGTATTCTCTAGCCACAAAGGAATTACATGGTCATAATGATATTCTTACAGGTGATAATGGCACTTATACATAGAACATTCTAGTTTATATGACTTGCCAGCATTACATGCTAGGATGTTGACACTTGGATCTGGATATACCCAATAGAAATGCAAATTTGTTTATTATAAAACTTACAAATATTTGTACCATTAATCATAGAAGTTAACAGGTACAAATGACCCAAGTGTTAACTGATGAATGGATAAACAAAATGTAATATCCATGTAATGGTATATTATTGATGCATAGCAAAGAATGAAATATTGATACATAATACATATGGGGAAACTTTGGAACATTAGCTAACTGAAAGAAGCTAGTTACAAAAATCATTATTTTATGATTCTATTCATATGAAATGTCCAGGATAGTCAAAACCACAGAGAGATGAAATTAAATGTTTTGACCTAGGGTATGAAGATGCAGTGAAGTAAAAGCTAAAGTATACTAGGTCTCACTTTGAGATGATAAGAATGTTCTAAAATTGAGTGGTAGTAGATAGCTGAACAAACTAAAAACCGTAGAGTTGTACATTCTAAATGGAATTTTAGGTGGTGCAATGGGTTAGGATGCAGCACTGCAAGCTAGCTACAGCAGCTTCAGTGCAAGTCCAATCCCTGGTCCTGGAGGTGACCCATATGGCATGGCAGACCTCTACTGACTGCCTGTGGCATCCCTCAGCAATGTACTTCATCGATCTGCCTGTTTTGCTCCCCACTCTGTCTCTGCTGATTCCTCTCACTGCCCCTGCACCTCTGTCTTGTATGAATAAATGTCTTTAAAAAAATGGAATTTTTGTAGTATATGGTTCCTTCTATTTTTATAAAAGGAGTTTCTTGTCTTTTTTTTCTTTTTGGTGACCACTGGGAGTCTTCCCTTTCCAGGACAAATACAGAGTAAAGCTTGGAAGCTCTCTCCTCTGTGTACCCTGCACAGGCAGTCCTCATTCCATGTGCTATTATTTCAGGGAATTAAAGCCAGCAGGAACTGTTGTTGGAATTATGTACTCACTTTCTTTGTCCAGTTTTATTAATTGTTGGTGTTCAGGAAATTAACAACACACGAAAAGTCAGCATGTAGGTGAACACTAGTGAGTAGGTACACAGTGCCATGTATAAAAAAAGCTGTAGGCATGAGAAATAGTGGTGGAGTGAGGCATCAGCCTCCTATCACTAAAGCCCTTCAGTGGCAATGGAATCAGGCATATACACCTCATGTCTCCATTTTCATGTTTCAGGTTAAAGCTATTTATTTTAATAACTTTCCTTCCTCTCTCCCTCAATTTAGAGAGGATGTCAGCGACTGCCTATACTCCAACACTTGGGGAATGTGTTTATTTCAGAGAAGCTCCCCTGAGTGGCAATCTACTATTACACAGCAGAGTGCAGAATGAATTAAGAGGCTTCTAATTTTTAAAAAGATTTATTTTTGTTTATGCATACAAGAGTTGGGATGTAGGCCAGAGGTGCAGGGGATGAGAGGATTCATCAGAAACAGTGTGGGGAGAAGACTAGGGGGGATCCACTGAGATACACTGCTGAGGGGAGCAGGAGGTGAGACAGGAGAGGTCTGCTGCGCCATGTGGGGTAGCTCCTTGGCCAGTGGCTGACAACAGCTTGGTAGTACTGTGTCTTTAACCCCTTTGCCACCATGAGGCCCCTGAATTAAGAGGCTTTTAAATTTTTTTTTATCTTCAGGATTACACCAGAAATCTTTGAGCTTGGTTATAAAAAAATGAAAGGTTTGAAATCTTTTTAATATATGATAGGGAGTTTTAAAAAAAAGTACAAATGAATGGATTTTTGTTTAATGGATTGTAGAAAAAAATGATATAAGTAACAAATGCAGCTTATTTTATTGATAATAAAACTTCTGAACGCAGGACTTTTTTTTGGTTAATAGTTATAAAATCACAAAAATACTTTTCTTTAAAGCTTAACCCAGGAAAATTTGCAGTGAACCAAAAGCATCTTTAGATGAGCTGTTTTCAACATCATAAGATGGTCATAAACAATTTTTAAAATCTTTCCAAGATGCCTATGAAAAAGTCACTAAAGACTTTCTGAGGTCCACAAGTCTACTGAAATGTTACAAAAAAAATAAAGGTGATGCTTACTGTGATACCAAATCACAGTGGATGCAAGTTTATATGTTTGACTACCATTATCCTACTTATTGATATTATGCAATTATTAGAAAGCTATGCTAAAAAGTTAATGATAGTATATTGCGATGGAAAGCACAGAACTTTAAAATACAGTATTGTTTTACAGCTCAGCTTTCGGCTAGTAACTGGGTAAGTTACTTTGTATTTTTGCATAATTTTTATTTAAAAATGTAGATAACATTACTTCATTCTTATGAAGTTGCTATAAAGTTTAACAGGTAATTTATGTTGGGGCTCTCCCTGGTGGCACAACAGGTTAG
>NW_004567110.1:30949664-30958454 GCF_000260355.1 Condylura cristata
TAGCATCCATTGTAGCTCTTTGTAATTCAGTTTCTGCCTACAAAAGTGTTCCCCAACCAAAGATATATAAAAAAATCAAGTTAGAATTTATTCAGTAGAGTCATCTGTAAACACTGCCACAGCACTATTGGCTTTTTGATAGACATGTAAATTGTTCAGTGTATTTTGCTGCATAAAATAAAATGATCTCCATCATAAATGCATGCAGCAAAACAATTTTAAATCTATTAAATGACATGATCATGATTTCAAGCAAAAGAACTTTTCCTTTCCTTTCAAAAAATATTTTTTTTTTCAATATCACCCTTGGACAATTTACTAGAAGACATATTTTGTATTTCTGCTTTCATCTATTACTGTCTGCGCTATTTGTCATATTATTCTTTTATTTCTATTTTTACCCTTCCCCCCCAAAAAAAGAATAGACTTGTAACATAAGTATTTTCATTAAATATTTTAAATTGTCTAGTTTTCCAAGTGTATTAAATGTTCCTAATTCTAATAATATCCTCATCAGGTAGCTAGAATACACTTCAAATATTTATTTCAGTATGAGATTTCTATTTGAATGTTCTTATAACCTTACAATATTACAATATTATAACTTATTACTTGTAATAATATTTATAAGTAATTACAAGCTAATATTTTTACTGTTTAATTAATGACTGTATATATATCAGAAACTAATAAATTACATGGCAAGTCTAACGCTTTGCTCAATACACACTAATGGCCAGTATTCATGATACCTAGTTCTATGTTATATGATCTGTTTGGTGGCCCCTGGGCACATGTGGCTACTGACATTTAAGTCAGTTAAAATTGCATGAAAATTGAAAAACTGGTTATTCAGTTATCCTAGTTACAATTCAAGAGTTCAAAAGCCATATACAGTGACTCAGTATAGAACAACTCTCATCATGTATTTCTGTTAAAAAGTAGCATTTCTTCTTTAGAACAATATTTACTCACACATTTAATTTTTTGATAAACTCATGCCATTCATGGCAACATGGATGGAGATGGAGGGGATCCTGCTCAGTGAAATAAGCCAGAAAGAAAAAGAAACAGACCAGATGGTTTCACTTTTAGGAAGAATGCAAGGGATCAAGGGAAAAAAAGTAATTATAATAATGTTAAAATCAAAATGAACAGACAACTATAAACCAGAGCTATTCTGCAGTGTGGGGAAGACAGGAGTGGGAAGTACACAGGACTATGGTGTTGGCACATGGGTGAGCTGGGGGTGGGAATTCCACAAGGACTACCACTGAGATAAAAAAGCATATATTGTATCATTTAAGTTATTCATGGAAAAAAATTCTTATATTTGTCATCAAAGTTTTGTGACATAATATTCTGACATTTAGACCTTGATTTCTTTTTCAAGAAAATGTTAAAGTGAAATAAGTAAAAGGGTTTACTATAAGGATCCATCTCTTGACACACCATTTTATTACGCACCTGTGACTGAAATTTTTCATAAAGGAAAAAATACATTTCAAAGATAGATATTTTAAAAATAAATTAAAATCAGAGTGTTTTAGAATTCTATGTTCAGCAATTAGATCATTAATTAAAACTTTTTATTAATTGCACACTATTAGGTTAATTCAAACACACAATTTTAACATATTAAGCATTTAAAAACATTCACTTATACCTCAAAGTGTGTATTTGTGTGTGTATACATTTATCATATAGGGTATACAATTTTAAAAGCCATACAAACTTTTAGTCATAATCAGTAATCCAGAACAATTCTATTATTGGGCTTGGATTTTTAACAATATGAACTTACCATGGGAAAATTAAAGTGAAAGTGATTTTCTTTGAAACTTAGTATGAAAAGATTTCTAAGTTACCTGATGCATGTTAAACTTTTACTAATGAGAATACTCAGAGTAATTTCAATTTCACATGTGACGGATGCATTTCTTATAACTACTTTTGGCTTATGTATTTCCCCTCCATTTGAGAATTCTGTTAAAACTTTTACAGGTTGTCAGAGCTAGCTAAACTAGAAAAGACTGGGGAAGCCCAACACATGGCTGAGATATCTATCTTACTGTTTCACTTAATAGCAACTTCTTAAGTCTTAAGGTCAACATTTCTTAAAGACTCAAATTCTTTTACTTTAGCATGGCAACTTGCCTACACACAGCTGTTTTTAGCAAAGAGGATATAGATTGCTATTACTGAAAATTCCTTAAAAATCCTATAATGTACCAATTTGAGTAGGAAATGCTTTTGATGAAAATATTACTATATGACTCTAAGGATGTCAGTATATATTAAGTAGAAAAAGTTATTAGTGCACATGGTTTTAAATGGGCTGAATTAGGTTAGTGTTTTTCAAATTGGGTTACAGGAACCACCTTGGGCTTTTGGGGTAAGCAGCAGAGTAGCCCTGGGACTCTTTACTCCATCCTTTTTTATCATAATTACTCCATTTTATTTTATATATTGACTTTAATGTGCTTCTTTTAATAAGTGAATTTTAAGGGTTTATCCATTATATGGTTCTATGACTACATGTATTTTATTTTCTAGTCTAGTCTCGGGTTGTCAAAATCAACTGGAGTCATGGATCTTTCTCCGTGAATCAAGCAATTCACCCTACAGTAGTAATCTAGTTCAGTTGTTATTTATTTATTCCCATATGAATGCACAGACCTGATTCCAGGGATAAGACTACTTTTCCACAGTTGTATTTACAGCAGAGTACCTAAGATAGCCAGATTCTTCACCTTACACAGATTCAGTTCTGTTTTGGATGTCCTTCCCAATACCCCTTATTCAATCTTGCCAATTGCGCAGGAGTCTACCTTTAGATTCTGGGTATCATCCTTCAGGCACTCATCTCCAAACTAAACAACATACTAACCTCTGGCATAATTCTTAAAACTGATGACACTCCCTGACCCCATCTTATTCTCTAGTGTCCAGTTCTGAATTTGCTAGTATCCTTTGGTATGTCTGACTTGCCTATAGAGTATGCCCACAATCTGTAATCTCCAGTTTGCAGATCTTTAAGTCTCAACTACATTCTAGATGTTCCTGTCCTAGCCTGCAATGGGAGCCCTAGCCCTTTGCTGCCCACTTTTATTACAAGGTTGGGCTTATGTACCTTTGGCCCAAAGGAAGAAGGACCAGGCATTTGTCATAGAATCAGTTCACTACCCTCAGGAATGGTGGTGTTCTGGAACCTCTAATGCCCCCAAAGAGCCACTCCTCAAATAGTTTCTGGCTGAGGTGGGCAGTAAAAACCTTAAGGAAGTAGGAAGAAAACATATAAGAAAGAATAGGAAAAAGGCAGTGGGAAAAATCAGTATTTTTTATACAATTGTACCTTTCCCAGTCACTGGCAATTAGTCAGGCATTATTTTCCATTGTTCCATTTTGTCATGAACAAGACACATTCTCAGTTAAGAAATAGTCATTCTTAACAGAACCACGTTATAACAGTAAACATTCCTGAAGCTACATTTGTGTTTAGTTGTGGAATCTCAATTATACTCCTGAATCACCTGACAGTTTTTGGCTGGAAGCCACAGTTCTGGTTTCCCACAGTTGTGTTTTTTTTTTTTTTTTTAAAGATGTATTTATGCATACAGAACTGGAGAACTGGGATACAGGCCAGAGGTGCAGGAGCAGTGAGAGGATTCACCAGACACAGAGTGAGGAGCAGAACAAGCAGATCGATGACACTGCTGAGGGGAGCAGCAGGCGGGTCAGGAGAGGTCTGCCTTGCCATGTGGGTCACCTCCGGGGCAGGTAGGGTTTGAACTCATGCAGAAGTGGCTTTCAATTCTTAGTTCTGTGTTTTAACCCTCTGTGCCACCAGGGAGGGCCCACACAGTAGAGTTTTTTTAAGGTGAAGGGAATTACAATGAGAAAAGTTATTTTTCCTTCTTTTCTCAAAAGTAGGGCAGAGAGAACACTGATATATTAAAATTAAAGATACATCTTTATACATTAATCTTATAGCTAATCATGTGAAAAAACCTCCAAATTTTGAGTTTACTCTCTATAAAGCATCTATAATTAGGAGTGCTATATTTCGTGAACATCTTATTATGAAAAACAAGAAACGGGACTGAATTAGGTAGTGTATTTTCTTTACAATGAGCTAATTTCTAGATTTTTAATTTATTTATGCATATAAGAATTGGGGTGTAGGACAGAGGTGCAGGGGGTGAGAGGATTCACCAGAGATAGAGTGGGGAGCAGAATAGATAGATCTGAAATACACTGCTGAGGAGAGCAACAGCTGAGAGAGGAGAGGTCTGCTGTGCCACTGGGTCTGGCCCTCTGGCTGGGGATCCAATCATGTCTGGCTGGCAATAGCTTGACAGTGCTGAGACTAACCCCTTCATCACTGGGAAGGCCCAAAAATGAGCTAATTTGTAGTGAAAATTCCTAGATGCATGTTATTTCAAATCTCTGTCCATTTAAAAGCAGAAATGCAAAATTTCTGTATGTATTTACTTGTGTATGCATACCTTACAAAACATTTTTTTAAAGACCCACATTCAAAGGATACAATAACATGTCGATCAGATGGGTTGCGCTGGCGTGTTCTTTCTAGTTGAGTTAACTGTTTAGCTTCTCGATTCCTTGCTGTTAATGTTGCTTTGAGATCATCCTGCAAATAAGCATTTCCTGTTAACAAACATCTCTGATTTAAGAAATGAAACCCACATGTTGTTTTAAGGATAGGATAAACCTCTTTCTTTGATATAGGTACCACCACCACAGGAATCATTACTGTGTCTTTGTGGGTGAGAATGTGCACATGTATGTAATATTCCCTCTAAATAATGGCACAGACAAGATTCCAGTGCAAACTTATAACTATGCAGACTATTATATGTATTAATATAACATTTTGATTGTTATGGCTGTTACATGTGTATATACTTTTGTCAAAACTCAGGGACACTGCATGTAAAAAATGCCTCACTATGAAAAACACATTCTGGTTTTAAAAAATAGGAAGTTTGCCACACTCACTTTTAGCCTGCATTATTATTGCCAACATTAAAACAGAAATATAAACATATTCATTTAGAAAAATAATTTTGTCCATATATTACTCCTGACTATAAATGTTAAATATTTTAAAGTCTCCACAATAAATAATGCTTCATGTTGATAGTGCACTTAGTAAGCTCATTAAAATTATTCCATTAAATTCTAAGAAATGATGCTCTAGCATATGCATAAAGAATGACCCTACACTATTTTGTATGTTTTATTGAAGAAATATTTACTGGAAACCTCATACTCTTTGCCAGAATACTTGCTAATAGTAGAAAAAAAAATAAATTTACTTACTCGTTTCATTTTTACAATGGTTCCATAAGCTTTCAAAGGTTCAACTACTTTGGCTTCAAGTCTTTCGACCTATTAAAAATTATTATAAAATATAACTGAAAAGAAATGTAAACATATCAAAATTTAAATTCTGAAATAAAACCTGTTATATCAAGTATATAATTACTACACAGATTGTTTTACAAATCTTAATTAAAATGTCAGTTTAATTTGTCTTTATAAATAACTACCAGAAGTTCATAAGACTCTGAACTAAACTCAAACACATTAAAAACTGTTCAAATAGGCCCTCCTTGGTGGCACAACGGGTTAGGACGCATCACCGCAAGCTGGCCGCATCCACTTCAGTGCGAGTTCAATCCCCTGATCCGGAGGTATCCACATGGCTCCGCAGACCTCTCCTGACCCACCCACTGCCCCCCTCAGCAGTGTACTTTGTCCATTCTGCTCCTCTCTCTGCCTCTGCTGAATCCTCTCACCACCGCTGTACCTCTTGTCTATACCCCAGTTTTGTATGCATAAATAAATAAATCTTAAAAAAAAAAGATTCTAATATACAGAAAAACAAATGCAGAAGAACATTTAGTATGGAATATAAGATATCTCAGGTTACCAAGGAGTTGATGCTTGCCACACCATCATCCCTGCATTATGACTTTTCAATCTTAAAGCAGTAGCTCTTAAGCAAGTTTTGAAGACATTTCAAATTTTAATACAGCTGCTACTTTCAGTGGGTAGCACAGTGTTGAATAGGAAACCTACATTATCTCTGAAATGTAACAGTCCAACTTATCAGATAAGAAAATCAAAGCTGGAAGATATAACATATTGGAAATATTTAGAGCAACATAATCTTTCAAAGCAACAAAGCTAAGAGACCACTGTATTCACTACATATTTTTTTCTAGAAAGTCATTTGTAAATTATCAAAGTTAGAGAACAGATAAATGGTCTCAGTGTTGCTGAGCTGTCAAATTCTAGGGCTAATCTCGCTTTTTATTTTAGAACTAAACGTTTTTCTTAAACATTACAATTTTCATCACATTTTGAGTATGGCTTCTTTGACTAATAGTACCAGAAGGCACTGAAGAAATATTATAATAAAGGTAAGCATATAATTATAGCATAAGAAAAATAATTCTTTGATATTCAAATTTTCTTTTTCAGAATAGGTAATACAAGATGACGTTTATTTAATAAAATGTACATATATTATTTTGGTAGCAGGAAAAGCCTTTTTAATGCTACATGCTTACCTAATCAGTGGATATATTTAATTTTATATATTTTTAGTTTTTATAAGCAAAATGTATATGAATATTTCATTTTGAAAGATTTTAGGAAAATGAAGAAAATTAACTTCTCATGGATCATTTAAATATTAGGAAGCTTAAAATCAAAACAATGAATATTCAGGATAGTTTAGCTTATACCATTTCTAATATTCCATAAACTGACTCATCAGTGTATGGATTATTCCAGTCTTTTTTCTGTTCTCCTTTTTGTTGCCTACCTTCTGTTCACTGTTCATTAGCACCTCCACCATTTGGTAAGCAAAGGAAATAAAAAGGAGAACAAATGAAATCAATTCACTTTGCTAGTTGATAATGGCATAAAAGTTTTCTAGAAAGGGGCATTGGAATTATTGCCTAACATGGGATTTTAGGATTATCTCTAGGTACACATTATTTTTGAAACATTAAATCCCCAGTTATGCACAACTGAGAGTTGCTTATTCATTCATTACAGAAGAAATGTCAATTGATAAGAATTCAACATTTTCCCAAAAAGTATCCCCAAATGAAATGACTCAACTTTCTATTTGAATAGCAATTATTAGTTCAAAGATCTTTTTTTATCCTTTCTTTTTGAGAATTGAAGTTTCTATTTTAGGCTTTTTTTTTTAAAAAAAAGAACCAAAAACACGAATAAGTATTAAAAAAGCTACTGCAGCTCTAATTGGGCAACTTCTGACGAAACTAAAATAAATATATATAAGGCTGCAAGTGAAAATGCTTATGAGTTATTGAAGAAACACAAGGGAACTTTTAGATTAAAAATAATTACAACAGCATCTTCCTCCTTTCCTCTCTCCAGCAGAAAAAAAATCTGCAAATTCTTAGTACTGGTTTGCATCCATGTTATAAATCAGATTCTTTTTTCAGTCACCTTTCCAGAACAAAGACTGTATCCATTTATTACTAGTTCATCCATAGTACAGTTCTCAACATCTTCCATTGTTAGAGATAACTTTAAAATATACTTACCTGCACACGAGACACAAACTATGCCTCTTTTCTTCCCTATGAGTATTGTGTACTACCCCTACATATCGCTAACGTTGGCCAAAAGTTGAGAAGTGGGGAAATTCAAGGCTTCAAGAAACCCTAAAGTTTAGCTTGAAAAATGGTAAAATCGCTGAAAGCTGCCCTTGAACAGACTCACACAATGTTACAGCCATATAAATGTGTGTTGGCCACTGAAGTTGGGCAGATTACACGTGAAAAGTCTTCAGGGGTCCTTCATCCTCTACTTCAGGGTCATCATAACAATGACGCTGAGACCTCATGCCATACCTCTGCCTGGCGATAATCCTGAAGTTTGGCAAACTCGTCAGCAAAGTTTTTCAGACCCAGCTTCAAATGAGGGGTCTCGGTAGAGGCATACATGTTGATTGCATTCACCAGGAGGTCTGCTTTGTCTCGCAGTCTGGCAGTTTTCCGCACGTAAGCAGCAAATATTTGGCACAGCTCTCCGAAGTGCTTCTCCACATTGGTGACAGCATCTTGCAGTTGTCTGGTTTGAGCGTCCCTAGAGAAAAAGTGACACAAACATCATTCTTATTAGAGACGGGATAGGTTCATCCTCACGTTCATTTGACAGGCAAACACTCCCGGGTCCTTTTGCAGTTTCCAAGGCAAACACATCAAAGGATCAATATCTCCGGTCCTCTTGGTCTCCCTGCCGGGCCCTGCCTCACATCTCGACGGGGTGGCGCAGGGATCGGGATCCATCCCGCCTGGCCGCTGCGGGGGTGGCGGTGGTCTGGGCTGCCGGGCGCCGCACCGCCTGGGCGCGGGTCTGCGGGGCAGAATCTGCACGGCCCGCGACAGCTCCGGGGCCAGAGCCCGGGAGCACAAGGGAAGCGTACGCCCCGCCCGGGGCTCCCGCCGACTTCCGAGGCTTTCTGCAGCCCAGGGACATAGGCCCTAGCGCGCAGAGGCCACCGTCCAGCCCCGACCTAAGGGAGAAATTCGGCGCGCAGGCCCGGGAGAGAGGCGCCACTTCCCCCACCCGAGTCCTCGCGTGTGGGGGCGCTGGGCAACTAGGGCCCGGGGCGGTTACCGGCTTTCCAAACTGCGCCTCAGCATCTTGCCCCGCGGACGCCGGGAGATCCGGGGCTGGGGCCCAACGACCGGGGCTCCGCGGCGCCGGGGCTCGAGCTGC
>NW_004567110.1:30959979-30993280 GCF_000260355.1 Condylura cristata
ATATGTCTTACTTCACAAATGCCTTTAAAATGTCTTCGTGTGTCAAATTTGCTGCTGTGCTATTGGTCAAAGCAAGTCCTGTAGCCTAGCCCAAAGTCAGAGGGGGACGGCACTCAAGCTATTGTGGGTAGGGGCGGTTGGTAGCAGGATGGATGATTTAGTGGCTACTTTTGCAATTAGCAAAAAGTTAGATAACTTAAGGACCTTGAATCATTTGGTTTCCACAAAGACAGCTTTTTTAAAAAAGAGATTTATTTATTTATGCATACAGGAACTGGTGTACAGGCTAGAGGTATGGGGGATAAAAAGTTTCACCAGAGACAGAGTGGGGCAGAACAGGCAGATCCATTGAAATACAATGCTGAGGGGAACAAGGGGTTGGATAGGAGAGGCCTGCCACATCATGTGGGTCACCTCCCTGGCCAGGGATTGAACTCATGCTCCAGTGGCTGTGGATAGCTTCATAGTACTATGCTTTAACCCGTTGCACCACCATGGAGGGCCCACAACGAGTGGTGCCATCTTGGAGAAGGGCAGTTTGTACTTTAAATAAATCACCTCACTAAGAAGAGTGAAAGGAGCTTATATAGGGGAGAAAGGGATGAGATGTACAGTGTGGGGTGTGGAGGTGGGCTCTTGAGTCTAGTCCAGAAGTGTGCTGGACCCAAGCATGACATAATTACTGATGGCATTTCTGGAATAGTTGCCCTTCTCTGTATCATCAATTTGAAATGGCCTGTGAGAGTTCATCAGGCACTCACGTTATCAGCAGCCTCAGAAAGAACAGAAATATTTCATTAAGCATTGAACACCATTACTGTGGCCCTGAGGAATGTGGTTCCTAAGACAGGGGTCATGTCTGGCCTTCACTCAGGTCCGTGGGTGCAGATTCTCTGGGAATTATTGTTCCAGTGCAATGAAGGGTCCCGTGGAGGCAAAGAATGACATGAACATCATTCACTTATTTATGCAGCATCACTTACTGAGCACTTGTATGGTTCAGGTCCTGGATTTACCATTCTTCAACTCAAGAGCTCTGAGTAAGGTAGAAAGAGACAGTGGTTCACATTTGGATTCATTTTTGAACTTTTTTAAAGTCTGATTTCTTTGGCATGTTAGAGAAAATGATACCATTAAAATTAGGTTATTTTACTTAAATTATATTATCATTTTACTATCCTAAGGTTTCTCCTCACCTCCCTGTCTTACTTAAGAAATTAAAGATGTTAAGTGACCAACTATAATTTTTTTTTTTTTTTTGCTAACAACAGATTTATGCCTAAGCAATGAAACTTCAAATGCAGCTGCTCAGTGTTAGATAACTTAAGTCAGTTGTTTTAATGCTGACACAGAAGTTAAAATTTCTCTCTGGAAATAGATGTAGGTTTGGGATTTTTATTTCCTGTTCCTTAATGATTCAGTATTTTGCAGGCATTATAGTACCTCCCTCTAGTGGTGAATTTAACACTAACAAGACTGTTAGGTCAAACACTAAAAGCCAAGCAAATAGAATGAAACAGCGCTAGGCTCATATCTTTTAAGTAGAAATTACCTATAACTGGTCTTATTCTTGGTTTTAAGGAGGGCATATCATATTGAAGTACATGGGCTTTGATGGGCTCTGAGATTTCATTCTTGAACTTAAAAGTAGACTCCTGACTCTGTTAAGAATTAATAAGTATCAGTTTCTTATTTGGAGGGCATATTAAAACACAGCATTCTAGACTCCAGCCCCAGAGTTTCTGTTTCAGGAGGTCTGGAGTGATAATATCTATTCTGCTAGTGCAGGAACTGCACTTTGAGAACCATTCTTTGAGACACATGGAGTGATAAAAGTAAGCTTTCCATTCCTCAAAGTTTAGCCATTGGGTGATTTGAGGTGTAGTAGAGCATTGTATGGTATTTGATATAGTCAACACTTTGTGAAGGTTGGCACCTATTAATATCATAGATATCTCAGTGTTTTCTCCTTTGGAAAATTGAAAAAAAAAAAGAAGCAGTATTTTTAAATAGTGTTGTGAAGCTAATATTGTTTTTCAGTAATTGTAGCTTTGAATTAGGTCTTTGTGCTTGATGCTGTACTAAGCACTATTAATATACCTATTAGCATTTTTGTGATTACTAAAATACATTAATCTTTTTACATATTGCTTTGATACAAAACAGAACAAACCAAAAAATGCACGTGGGGGTACATCAAAGGAAACAGGAGCCAATGGAAATAACTCCCAATGGCCAAAAATAGAGCAGTTTGAGCAATAAAATAAAATAATAATTAATTGTAACCCAAAGAAAGAATATCCCTGAGTTTATACCAAGGTAAGTCAATGATTGACAGGCTAAAGGGAGAAGAGACAAATTTTCCATGTAGATTTCCAAACAACTTGGCTAGATACTTAGCACTCAAAAACGTCAAGCGTAATTACCCAATCATTAATGGCGGCTGTGCAGAATGACCTCCTTTCAAGGAAAGGAGGGGGGTAAAGAAGGAACTTTATGGGTGAGAAAAATGACAAATACGAGCTCAGCCAGGTGATAAAGGTCCAGTCAGCACTGATATGTCATTCTATTATTATGTATCTTTTATGTGATGTGATGAAAAAGGCACCTCATACTTGTGACTTCCTTCCGCATGAGTTCTATCCCCGCCTGCTCCAAGATGACCCACATGTCATGACAGACCTCTCCTGACCCACCTGCTGCTCCCCTCAGATCGACTTTGTCGATCTGCCTGTTCTGTTCCCCACTCTGTCTCTGGTGAAGCCTCTCACTGCCCCCTGAGCTTCTGGCCTGTACCCCAGTTCTGTATGCACAAATAAATAAATCTTTAAAAAAATTTATTTATTTATGTATACAAGAACTGGAGTATAGGCCAGAGATGTGAGGGGGTAAGAGGATTCACCAGATAGAGTGGGGAGCAGAACAGGCAGATGTACTGAAATATTCTGCTGAGGGGAGCAGTGGGAGAGACAGGAGAAGTCTGCTGTACCATGTGGTTCACCCCTCTTGCCGGGAATCGAACTCGTGTTGCAGTGGCTGTGGATTACTTCATAGGTGCTATGTTTTAACCTGTTGTGCCACCAGAAATAAGGGCTTAGTGAAATAAGGGCTTAGTGAAATAAGGAAAGTCAGAAACTGTGGAAGTCAGGAGGAGCTTAAGGAGACATGAAGAGTAATGGTGGTGTCCTGAGGGGGACACCCATACCCTGTAAACATGGCTAATAATGTTGAACTGCTTTTCATATTCTTATTGACTATTTGCATATCTTCTTTAGAGAAATATACATTTAGATATTTACCCATTTATAAAATGGGTTTATTTTTTCTTATTTCTGACTTACAAAAATTCTTCACATATTTAGATAAAAGTCCTTTATCAGATAAGTGATCTGTAGCTATTTTCTCCTACTCTTTGAATTGTCTTTTCCTTTCCTTTTTGGTATCTTTTGAAGCACAGAGGTATTCATTTTGAGGAAGTCCAGTTTATCTGATTTTTGATGTTGTTGCTTGTGCTTTTATTGTTGTAGCAGAGAAGGTTTTGCCTAACCTAAGGTCATGAAGAATCATTCATATATTTTCTCCTAAGAATTTTGTGGTTTGAGAATTTACTTTTATGTGTATGCTCCACTTTGAGTAAATTTTTGTCTGTGCTGTGGAATGCAGTGATAGTGAAGGAAAGCATAAACAGCTGGGACTACAAGTTAAAGAGTTTCTCTATAGCAAAGAGACATTACAAAAAGCAAACAGACATCGCACTGATTGGGAAAAAATTTTCTCACACAATACTAATGATAAAGGACTGATCACAAAGATATACAAAGAACTGATGAAAGTCCACAAAAATAATATAAATAATCCCATCAAAAAATGGGCAGAATAGCTAAAAAAGATACTTCTCCAAAGAGGAAATGCAGACATCCAACAAGCATATGAAAAAATGCATCACTTGTGATAAAGGAGATGAAAATTAAAACCGCAATGCGGTATACCACCTCAACACCAGTGAGAATGGCACATCTTAAAACCATTAGCAACAACAAATGTTGGCAAGGATGTGGAGAAAAAGGAACTCTCCTGCACTGCTGGTGGGAATGCAAGCTAGTACAACCACTATGGAAAACTGTTTGGAGGTTCCTCAAACTGCTAAACATGGAGCTTCCATATGACCCAGCAATCCCATTCCTAGGTATCTACCCAAAAGATGTAAAGATACTGATTCAAAAAGACACCTGCATCCCTCCTGTTTATTGCTGCTTTATTTACAATAAGAAAGACATGGAATCAACCCAAGTGCCCCAAAGTAGATGACTGGATTAAAAAGATGTGGTACATATACATAATGGAATATTACTCAGCAATCAAAAAAGATAAACTCATGCCTTTTGCAGCAACATGGATGGAGCTGGAAGGAATCGTGCTTAGTGAGATAAGCCAGAAAGAAAAAGAAAAATACCGATGGTTTCATTCACAGTAGGAGTATAAAGGACCAGCGAGGGGGTAGAAATAATAATGAGCAACCATATACCAGAGACATTTTATGGAGGTGGAGAGGGGAGAAATGCATAGGACTATGGTGATGGCATATGGGTGAATTGGTGATGGGAGTCCACAGAGCTTACAACTGAGATGGAAAAAGGCACAGAATGATATAAAAATAAACAGTTATAGAAAAATGTTGTCTGTGGTGTGAAGAAGGGGTCAAATTTCATTCTTTTGCATGTGGATATTCAGTTTTCCCAGACCAATCATTGCAGAGGCCATTTTTTCTCTATTGAATTGTCTTGGAGCCAGTTGAAAAATCAATCTACTATTAATGTAGGGTTTTATTTCTGGGTCTCAAGTCTCTTCCATTGACATAAATGTTGATATTTCTGCTAATACTATACTGTTTGATTACTGCAATTTTTATAGTATGTTTTTAAATTGGGGAAAACAGGATATTTTTAAGACATTGTTTTAAATTAAAAGTATAATTTTATTAAATTTAATCACAGAGAAAAATAAAATTAAGTAAAACATAAAGGTGTCTTGAAATTTAAGGAATAAGTTTCTTATTCCACAGATGTTATTTCTTAAAGATTGCTCTGAGATTAAAAAAGAGGATGATAACAGAAGTCACCAACTAGTGAAGTTTTTATATTTTGTAAACATGTGGTTCAGTTTCAGATATTATTGCTCTTTCCTATGAAAAATAAGGAAATTACCATCTTCATCTTCCCATTACTTTCCTTTGCTCACCTTTGTTTTATTAATAATTCTATTTATGTTACTAACAATATATTGTATATTATCTATGTTACTAACAATATATTTGAAACTATAACACATAAAGTAGTTTAATTTATAATACATAGTGTGATTTAATTGCATTGACTCAGTAATACCTACCCATCCATTTATCCATTTGTAGGATTGTTGACTTTACAAGCACATTTTACCTTTATGGTTCTGTTTATATGCATTGTTTAAAAATTAGTTTTCATTGTTGATATGAGTTTTTCTTAGTTCTCATGGGTATTTTTAGTGAGAAATTGGATTTTTACTTAGTCACTGCATTATAATCGATTGCAACCATTATTTTTAATATTTTTATTTATGCTCCTGTAATTCAAGTGTTGGTCAGTGGGAGCTCTATGTCACATTCCCATTTTTTAAAAAATGTGCTCTATGATCTTCACAAAATGTCTTAGGTTAATTTTTCACCTTTTCTTTTCAAGACTTGGAGTCAGCTACTTCTCCAAGGAATAGCTAGAAATCACTTCAAATAGAAAACTCCAATTTTCTTATTGAGATGTAGCTTAAGATACTTTTGGGAACAACTAGCCTGCTGAGCAAAGAGTTGAAATGCTCTATTTTGATTTTTAGCAGTAATGGTCACTGAAACAATGTTTATCTTTCTTAGCCACAGAATATCACAATCAAAAATATGGGTTAAATAATAGCTAGTTGTACTCTTCTATGTTTATTTTAATTTTGCAAATGGATTAAGGAAAAAAGAAAAAGAGAGATACCTGCATAGACACAGGTGGGCAGAGATCTGCCTCTTCTACTTCTACTAACCTAAAAGTAGCAATGGTCTGGCCCTCCCTGATTGCGCTGTGGGTTAAAGCCCAGCACTAAGAAGCTAAAAGCCACTTCAGCATGAGTTCGATCCCTGCCCCAGAGGTGATCCACATGGCGCAGCCGACCTTTCCTGACCTGCCCGCTGCTCTCCTCAGCAGTGTACTTCGTCAGTTGGCCTGTTCTGCTCCCCACTCTGTCTCTGGTAAGTCCTCTCACCACCCCTGCACCTTTGGCCTGTACCCCAGTTCTGTATGCATAAATAAATAAATCTTAAAAAAAAAAGTAGCAATGTTCAATCTCCTGCACTGCTGATGGGAATGCAAACTAGTACAACCACTCTGGAAAGCTGTTTGGAGGTTTCTCAAACTGCTACAATTGGAGCTTCCATATGACCCAGCAATCCCACTCCTAGGTATCTACCCAAAAGACACAAAACACTGATTCAAAAAGACACCTGAACTTCCCTGTTTATTGCTGCTTTATTTACAATAGAAAAGACATGGAATCAACCCAAGTGCCTGAAAGTAGATGACTGGAGTAAAAAGATGTGGTACATATACACAATGGAATATTACTCAGCATTCAACAAGATAAACTCATTCCTTTTGCAACAACATGGGTGGAGTTGGAAAGGATCATGCTTAGTGAAATAAGCCAGAAAGAAAAAGAAAAATATCGGATGGTTTCACTCATAGCAGGAGCATAAAGGGTCAGGAGGGAAAAATAATTAACTATATATCAGAGTCATTTTATGGGGGTGGAGTAGGGAATGGGATCAAAAACTGGGGCGGGGGTAAGTGCACTGGACTATGGTGATGGCACACGGATGATTTGGTGATGGGAAGCCCACGGGGCTTACAACTGAGATGGAAAAGGCACAAAATGTTGTAAAGCTAAATTATTATATTAAAAAAAAGTAGCAACGTTCTAAAATCATCAAAATAAAACACTGTGCTACTAGAGGCAGTTTGGTGCAGCTTAACACACAAAGCTAGTACAGGAAGAAAGAAAAATGTTTCTTCAGATCATCAGTTTTTGTAAATATCTCATTCTGATAACCCGGTCTAATGAATATAAAGGTTTTAGGACAAATACTATGAAGCAGAAAGTTCAGCCATTTATTAGATGTCTTTAAGTATTTTTCAGAAATATTTAGATAATGTTATATCATAATATTATAGTATCATAGATACTATAGATAATGTTATAATAACATTAGCTAATGTTATAATATCATAGATAATGTTATAATATCATAGATAATGTTATAATACCCTTTAGATAATGTTATAATATCATAGAAAAAGAAATTTATGTTTTCATTATTAACAGCATACCTCAGACTTTTCTTTAAAAATTCTCACATACTTTTTGTTTTATTATTGCTGTAGTATTTATAATACTTTTTCTTTAGATAACCTGGACCTCCTGCACTAGTGCTTAGCAATTTGGATCTTTAGTATCCCTCAAGTTGATTAGTATTTATTCAGTCCTTCAACAAATATTTATTGAAGATTTATTGCCCTGCACACTGAGTTGGGTACTGGTTATACTCAGTGATAACAAAACAGTATGTTGTGTTCATAGAGTTACCAGCTCTCGCTCCTTAGTCTTCTGTTAAGTCATTCTTATGATCTGCAATATCCTGCCTCCTCAATAAACTATCTGTCAGCCTAGACAACTTGACAGTTCTACCAGCCACTGTACCATCGTGGTCACTGTTCTGTTTCACCTAAATCTCTAGCCAGTAGAAAAGAAATATATATCTTTTATTGATATAGCACATAAAATAATTTCATTTTTAAAATGAGATCATACTAGGTAGGCTGTTTTGTGAATTGTTTAAAGAAATCATGGCAGTTCATCTTGGAAATTTTTCTATAATAGAACACCTACACTAGTCCCATTCTATTTGATGTTTCTGTAGTATTCTATGATATGAATGTTCCATTATATATTAGCAATTAACCTACCATAGACTATACTTTCAGAGTCATTTCTGTAGTTCATTGCCATTAACTTAGTGTTGGGCATTTAGGTGTCTACCATTTTTTTTTCTGTCAGAAACAATATTGAAGTGAGATTTTATACTTTATTAATTTGCCCAAATACATACATTCTATAAGAAAGGAAATTGAACTTTCGGGTAAAAAGTTTCAAAGTATAGATTCATAATACAGAATTGTCCTCCAAAAATGGTTAATCAATTCTGTTTCCTTCAATGGTGTGTGAGAATATTTTCTCTACTACACCCTTGTCTTTAATGAACATTATTCATCCTGCAAATTTTGGCAGTAGTGGAAAATGCTCTTTGTTTTCATTTGCATTTCTTTGCATAGTAGTAAATTTTAGTGTCTTCTAAAATATATCATTTTTTGTCCTTTAAAAGAAACTTGGTTTGGAAGTAATTTCAAAACTACAACTGGAAAAATAGTATATGGGACATATGAATATTCTTTACCCAGTTCATTTATTGCTAACATTTGGCTTCATTTGTCTTATCATTTGCTTCTTTGTGTATATCTGCATGGGGGTGAATTTGTGTGCATGTAATTTTTTACTGCATCTTGGACAGTTAAAAATTATAGCCCCTTATTCTTAAATATTTCCATATGTATTTCTTAAAAATAGGGGTGTGTTTTTTACATAGCTGCAATAAAGTTATCAGATTAAAAAATTTACATTGCTATAATCTTTTACTCATATTCTATTCAATTTTATATACTCTACTACTCATATTCGAATATAAGTAATTATGTTCATTGACATACTAATGTCCTCCATACCATTTTTTCTCATTGCAATAAAAGGTCCATCTAGCATAAAGTACTGCATTTAATTGTCTTCTCTTTTAGCCTTCTTTAATATGGGACCTTTTCACATGCTTTCTCCATCTTTTATGACATTGACATTTTATAAGAATGTAGTCTATCTCACCCTACTTTCTTAATAGAGTGTACATTATTTGTTTTTAAAGATTTACTTATTTGTGCATACAGAACTGGGGTACATGCCAGAGGTGCAGGGGCAGTGAGAAGCTTTGCTAGAGACAGAGTGGGGAGTAGAACAGGCAGATCAATGAAGTACAGTGCTGAGGGGAGCAGTGGGTGGGCCAGGAGAGGTCTGCAGGGCCATGTGGTCACCTCCAGGGCAGGCAAGGATCAAACTCTTGTGGAAGTGGCTTTAGCTTCTTAGTGCTGTGCTTTAGCCCACTGTGCCACCAGGGAGGGCCCTAGAGCGTTCGTTTTGTGGTTGCTTGATGACTGAGACTATGCATACTTGGAAAAAGTATTGCAGAGTTGGTGGTATGGGTTTCTCAGGGTATCATATCTGGGGCACATGTCCGTCTCTCCCTTGTTGGTTATGATAATAGTAAGTGTGTCAATGTGTGAGTACTGGGCTCAGAGATTAAAAAAAAAAAAGCCCAGGGGATTACAGTCTAGGGAGGAAGCAGAAAGGTAAGTAGAAGGAGGGCAACCTCAAAAAAGAAAAAAAGAGGACAGCCTTGTGTATTGAGGTGTGAATGTATCTTTAAAGATAAATCTGGTTGGAGAAATAGGGATATTTCACAGAGATAAGTTACTTGAGAACAGGGACCATTCTTATGGATGTTTGTTTCCTGCATAGCATCTTGCTCTGTCCTCATTAAATAAGTATTAAATAAATTAATGAAAACAATTGTGTGTAACTCAAAACCATCAGATATAGTATATAAATATATTTGATTTTATCTCTCTCTGTAGCTTGCCATTGATTAACAGAGTTCAATGTTTTAGACACCAAGGACATATATTTACATGTTCAGAGGAAATGCTTACAGTAAATTAGGCCCCAAAATGTGGTTTACAAATTTATAAGATTTCCTAATACAGTTTTATATCCAGTTAAAGACCATGATCACAAAATTGATATTTGTACAAGAATCATAGATCTTGATGCAGGCATCCATTCCAATCCCACCTCTTCAGGTGGAGGTCAGTTTTACAGATAAAGCCATGGGTTGAGGGAGGCTTAATGCTTCGACAAAATCAAGGTTACATAGTTATCAAGGAGTATTTTGGACTGATCCAGTAACAGGCAAGTTTTTGCAACAATTGGTGTTTAATTCATATGTGAAGAATGAATGTTCTTTTTTCTTAGAGCATTGTCTTTAGCACTACATACACAGAACTGCTAGGGACCCCTAACATCACAGTTTCTCTTTGTGATCTCCTGGGGCCATAGCCAGTCTTTCAAGTCACATCCTGAAGTTGTAAGTTCTGTGTATGGAACTAATACCACTGTCTAACAGAAATATAACATAAACTATGTTTGACATGATAAATTATGTAGTAATTATTAAAAAGAAGCCTATACATTTTACTAAGTGAATATATCCCCAATTTTCTCATATGTAAATGATGTAAAATTATTGATATGTTTTATATTATTTTTTTCATAATAAGTCTTAGAGATGCAATGCATGTTTTACATCTCACTTTGGACACCACCACCTTTGAAGTGCTGGAGAGCCACACTACAATGGTCGCCCCCACGTGGTCTGGTGCTCACAACACCGTGTGTGTAGACCATGTCTGTAGACAGTGCAGATCTAGCATGGCTCTTGGCAGTCTGGTACTTTTGTGCTTTGTATTGCCCATTGCTAGCTTCCAAGGGACAAAGATCCTGAAGAAGGATTTCTTCTCCCCATGAGACCCGACTTTGATGTAACCTTGTGATGTGGTCCAGATCTTCATATGATTCTTTCATAGAACTCCAGAATTTGGGAGGGGGATTAACAATCTGGCAGTACTTTAATGAAAGTATACACACCCACCCACCTATCCTCATGCTTATCATCGATAACCAATTTCTATTGTTTTGTGAATTAGATCATGATTGATATGTTTTCTAAATCGATCTGCATGTATACGATCGATACATCTTAGCAGTGACATGAAATTATTCCTAAATGTGGGGGGAGGAAGGAAAGTTGTTTTTTATAACAACTGTTATGAAAACTTAAAACATTTTAGTTCTTTATTTCATATGTTGCTAGAGCACATTTTTGTTAGATGCTATTCAAGACAGAAACTTTTAAAAGAACATTTCAAATGAGTGAGTAATGACACTATTTAGTTTTTAAAAGATTTATTTATTTATGCATACAGAACTGGGGTACAGGCCAGAGGTGCAGGCGCAGTGAGAAGATTCACCAGCGACAGAGTGGGGAGCAGAACAGGCTGACTGAGGAAGTACACTGCTGAGGGGAGCAGCAGGTGGGTCAGGAGAGGTCTGTCATGACATGTGGGTCATCTCGGGGCAGGCGGGGATAGAACTCATGCGGAAGTGGCTTTAGCTTCTTAGTGCTGTACTTTAACCCGCTGCGCCACCAGGGAGGGCCGGTAATATTATTTTAAATGGTATGTTTCCACCTCTAAAGATTTATCTAACATATATTCATATATATACATGAAGATATAAAATGCAATTTACAGTAGCAATTATTTATAATAGCTAAAATTAGAAACCCCCTCAAATGTCTATCAAAATAGGATGAACTAAATTATCATATGTCCAGAGCGTAGCCTATTATATATTCCTTTAACAATAAGACCTCTGTAATATCTTGGTATAAAACTCACTCTAAGATAATATTAAAAGAGAAAAATCAAGTTACAGACCAGTATATAGGGCAGAGGTCAGAGCAAACAAACCAACTTGATGCCTGCTTTTATAGATAGTTTCACTGGAGCTCAGCTTCTTCCATTAATTTATGTAGTATTTGTGAGTGCTTTTCTTCTACATTGGCAGAGTTGAGAAGTTGCTGCAGAGAGTACATGGTCTGAAAGGCAGAAAATATTTACTATTCTTCCTTTTAGAAAAAGTCTTCCTGAGCCCTGTATGCCACTGTTTTCTATAACTTTTACGATTTAAAAAAAAGAATACAGAATAATTGGAAATTATCCCAGCTCCTACATATTCACCTTTTCACAATTGTAAACGTGAACATCTCAATGACATCTTTGTTGAAATTCTCTGCCTTTAAGGCAGGTACAATAAAAATCATCTAGGGTACATTTCTCTGTGACTTTTAACATAATCAATGTATGGAAGGAAATTCCATTTCCCTATGACAGAATCTATATTGAGCCAAGAAAAGCAATTGGAAAGGTGGGAAAATTCAATCAACCAACTCATTATTTTGTGTACAGAGTACCCTTCTACTGGTTTGAAGGATTTATTTTTCTTCCCTGAACTCACTCTAACAACTGCCTTGCCTGCAGGCAAGATGGCTGAGCAGTGTGAGATACTATTTAGCTGTGTGACTAACACTGCCAGCTCCCAGAGTGAGAAGAATAGACATGATGATTGTTCGAGCCCAACGCTGGACTAACATGCTATCGTTCAGTGAGCCCTGGGCTTCTTGTATACCATGTCAGCATGCTTGCCTGTTGGATGCATTGCTGGCCTTTGAATGGGCTGGCACACCCAGGCAGGATCATCTGTTTGAATAGCATTCTATGGCTGCTTTGCCTCTTTAGACACTAGCACGCTGCTTGCAATATTAGTTAAGCTTATGCAGTTCAGTTTCCCCTTCTTAATACCAGGAGAGACTGACTGGAGATTTTGGAAACATCAAAATGTATTTGTACTGCAGAATGCACTCTACAAAAATAACCAGGTAACGTAAGTATAAAAACATAAATGAAACAAGTTTGTGGTAACATTCATGCATGACAGTGGGGTAATTCTAGATGAATGTTTAATCCTCATCACTTCTGTTGTTCTCATGAGGCCACTTATGCAGATTCTCTGCTGACATGAGGCTAAAATCCTCTTCGTTAGTCATCTTGTTGCTGGTCAGTCACCCTCTATAGCTGGTGGTGATTTTTCCAACATTCTGGTCTATAAAACTTTCTTTTAAATTAATTAATTAATTATTTAAAATGACTTAATCCTTTGATTTTTAATATAGATATATTAATGAAGTATCATTATTTCACCACCTTGTTAATTCACAGTGTAGTATTTTTCCTAGCAGCTATGGTCACCACCAGAGCACCCAGAGTGCTCTACTCTAGTCCATTGTGCTTGCCCCTCACCCCCTTTTTCTCTTCAACCCCTCTTTCCCTTCTGGAAGGGGGTTTATTTTGGGTTGAAGTTTCTGTGAGTACCAGTGAAACCATAGCAGAAATGGGATTCAGTATTCAATGTTAAGTAACTACTAGGTGCCAGACTGATATACATCAGACAATGAAACAAAGATGCCTGGGTTCTTGAAGTTTATTTAGCGCTGAGATACAGACAAAGATCAATAGACCAAGTAATTAAGTTTTATTATTGTTATTTATTTATTTTTAACTTAATTTACCTTTACATCATCATTTCGTGCCCTTTCCCTTCTCGGTTGTCATTCAGTTTTATAGTATGTTAGAAGATAAGCGCTACTGGCCCTCTCTGGTGGTGCAAAGGGTAAGGACGCAGCACTGCAAGCTGGTGGCAGCCGCTTCAGCGCGAGTTCGATCCCCGGCCCTGGAGGTGACTGACATGCGCGGCAGACCTCTCCTGACCCGCCTGCTGCTCCCCTCAGCAATGTACTTCATCCACCAGCCTGTTCTGCTCCCCACTCTGCCTGGTGAATCCTCTCACTGCCCCTGCACCTCTGGCCCATACCCCAGTTCTGTATTCACACATAAATAAATCAATTTAAAAAAAAAAGAAGGTAAGTGCTACCACAAACGTATAAAGGAGGGGCAGGGAGAGAATTGTGCTGATGTCACATTGGCTGGTTTCTGGTCTGTCCACTGGGGCTGTTCAGTATGGCCTCTGCTGCTATCCAGCATTTGACTTAGCTAAGTTCTCTAGGCGCTTGTTTAGCTCTCATACTAGTCATGTGGGTAGGGATTCCCCCTCATTTACCTTCAGTCATACAGATCAGGGAATGCAGAGGGGCAGTAACTGAAGTTGGTCACGCAGCTAGTGCACAGCAGAGGCTGTACAATCTGATCCAAAAGTTCAGGTTCTTAACCAGTATTCGGTCTCCTGATATTTATGGCAGGTGATAATTTCCTAAATTGCCCACTGTTCCAATCTATACTATTTTTTTTTCTCCTTTAAACATGATAGTTTTATTGAAAGATAAGGGTTTTCTTTACAGCCAGGGGGCAGCAAATGATTGTGTTTGAACTATGTGTTGGGCAGAGGAGCAAATGCTGGTAGGTTTTTGAGGACTGTGGGCACTTGGTGGTGGGAAAATTATGGTGACCACACTGAGGGGAGGAATCCTTTATTGCAAAAAATGAACAAGGATGTTTAAAAAAATAAATGAAAATGTAATTGTAACTAATAAGTCACCCAATAAGAAAATAGATATCTTTTCTTAGTTTGCTTTATTCTTCTAGAATAAAATAAATCACTTTCATGCTAAAATTCATACTTAAAAATATTGCTTTTAAATAATTATTTTAGACATAGAAGATATGATGTGTTGACCTGAATCTTGATGTAAATATCAGCATCTACTTTGATTTTATAGTATTTTAAGATGCTGGATATATGTCTTCTTTGCAGATATGTTAATTGTTGTTTTCACAACTAGAGAATGGAATAAATTGTGTATTTATGCTTATATATTTCTAATTAAGAATAGGATTTAGAATTCACATATGCAAAAAATTTTAAAAAGAATTCAAAAAGGAAGAAACTGGTATAGAAAAATGGCCCCGGAATATTAATAAATATTTACTCACTTAGGTTTTCTGGCTGTAAAAAGGTATATTTCTTACAGACTATCCATGAAGATTTGAGAGTGCTTTTAGAGCATTGAAAGGGATAATACATTGAATAATATATTGTGGATTTGGTTTTTAAGGAATCTTACCAGATAGCCACTCAATACTCAGATAACCTAATTGGGAAAACTGAATCTTAGAATGTTATTTCCCCAAATCGAAGGAAAGAATCAGAATTGGGCACAGGACCCCTACCACTCTGTTGGATATGAGGCTGAACACTGAGGGAATTCATGTTTTTTTTATCAACCATAAGGAGATACCAGTCCAAATTGAGGAAGGGGAGCAAGCCCTTGGGGAAGGGTTGGAAAGCCAGGGGGTGAGGAGAAACTAGGAAGCCTGGATATGAGGGTGGTGCAGAAACTTTGTGGGTTTCACCCTCGCCTGCTGGGTGAGGGGAACAGGTCCAGTTCTTCCTACTTGGTCTGGTCTCTCTGTTGCCCCTGCCCACCCAGGCCAGCGCCGCCACACGTTCTGTGCAAGGCCCCTGCTCCTCTCAGGAGGCCAGGACAGGTTCCTTTCTTCTATTTAGCCTGATCTCTTTGAAGTAGTTAATGTTTGAAGGAAAGAGAACATAGCAGGGTGTGACATCCCTGGCCACCTTACATAGTTACAGTTGTCTCACCTGTGGTGAAGGAACATGTCTTCTTTGGGGTGAGAGGATTCACCAGAGACAGAGTGGGGAACAGGAGAATTGGCTGAAACACTACTGAGGGGAGGAGTGGGCAAGACAGGAGAGATCTACTACGCCAGGTGGGTCATCTCCCTGGCCTGGCAGTGGCTTCAGACAGCTTCATAGTGCTGTGCTTTAACCCCTTGCCGCCACCAGGGAGTCCCCAGGAACACTCTTTCATTTATTTATTTTTTAAAGATTTATTTATTTATGCATACAGAAATGGGGTACAGGTCAGAGGTGCAGGGGTGGTGAGAGGATTCACCAGAGAATGAGTGGGGAGCAGAACAGGCCGACTGACCAAGTACATTGCTCAGGGGAGCAGTGGGCAGGGTCTGCTGCCCATGTGGTCACCTCCGGGGCTGGGATTGAACTCGTGCTGAAGTGGCTTTAGCTTCTTAGTGCTGTGCTTTCACCCGCTGTGCCACCAGGGAGGACCAGGACCACTCTTATATTTGAGTCCTTACTGACCCTTGCATGAGCCTGACACAGACTGAGTCACTTACTCACTTGAGTAAAGAGGAAAAGAAGTGTTTGCAGCTGGGGCCTCTCCTAAGGGAGCCAAGGGAGAGACTCTGGAAGTGAGATGGCACAAAGGTGGCCTTCTTAGAGGCCTGCCGGTGGAAGGCAGAGAGCCGTGAAAGCAGGTATACATTTCACTGATATTGCTCAATGGTTATGTTTTGCCGAGATGCGAGAAAGTAACTACCTGGACTTTTCTGGGTTCTAAATGAACAACTGGATGCCATGCCTACCTCTTTCCCCACCTCCATTCATAGGGCTTTATATTTGACAAAGAACTTTCCACATTTTTTCAAATAGAAATAAATAAAAATAAAAGTAACCCTTTCTATATATACATTTGTATTAATCAAACATTTTATGTACAGTATAAGTATTATATAACATTCACAAATTTATATACTGTATATATTGATACATCTACACAGAATTTATCTTCTGCCAGGTTTGGTCCTAACTCGTCCGCACTCTAATTGGACCCAGAGGTGCTTCTTCAGCACCCACATATTCTGTACATTGTCTTTTCAGCTTTGAGCACCTCTATGGACCCCATCATAACCCAACTCAACCTTGCCCCGATGGTGCTTTCTTGACTACCCTACTGCTGTGGACTCCGTCACTATGGAACCACACTTATATTACTTGCAACTCTTCCAGCAATCTCCCTGTTGTCAGTTTTGGCACATGTGCCTCCTGAACACCTTCGTTAGGCTTTAAACTTGGTGAGATTATTCATCTGTATATTCTCTGCAGTATTTGGTGCTGCAAGTACCAGTTCTCCCTCTAGGCCTTGTTCTTTTCATTTCCTTTGTCCAGATAGCTGCATGGTTCACTTCTTTGCTTCCTTGCCATCTTGAATCCAAAGTCGACTTTTCAGTGTCTAAAATCCTGCCCCAGAACACTTTTTAGCAATCATTTCTGCTTTAGTCTTTCTCCTAGGCACGTGATACTGGTGATATTTTATATATTTTGCTCACATAGCTGGTCCATTTTCTGCCTAAATTACAAGTCCCTGGAGGATGGAGATTTTTATTTGTTTTGTTCAGAACTCTATTCCTGGTGCTTAGCACACAATAAGTGTCCAAAACACATTTAACAAATCAAGGCATATAGATAGGGAGCAGCATTCAATACATACAGTAGAAGTGAACCAGAATATATAAACTTTGGATCTGAGCCTAGAACTGATGTCAAGGGAGATAAATGATTTTTCCCAAGATGTGTAGACGGGCACTAGCTAAACTAATTCACATTTACCTGGATCTGTTAAGATTATGAAAAGCCAACAAATTGTTTCATCAGTTGCTTACAACATATTCTTTAAAAATAGAGTACATAAAGATTTCCTACCTATTCCCATAGACTGAAGGGAAACACAGGTCTTTGTCTCCTCAATTGCCAGAGAAATGATCATGCTTCTAAGACATCTGTTCAGCTCATCATTTTTGTTTCCTCCTGTGGTTTATACAATTGAGCTCATTGGTACGTATTTGTTTACACGATCTGGCATATGGCATTGGTCAGTTCTGACCATGGAAATGTCCTAAAGATTTGTGGCAGTCCTGGGCCTTACAATAGGGTGTTGTTACTGCCATATTATACTTCTCTTCTGATAAAATAATGGAGAACTGAGAATGTTGATAGGAATTCTGAATAAGGATATTTAGAATTCTTACCCTGCTGTAAAATAGTGACTTGTGAGAAGATTTAGTGAGCTCACTCTAAATAAGTAGTTCTTTCACTTATTGAAGGCAAGCTTGGAACTGGGCAGTTTTGGGGAGCATGATACTCCAGAATAAAAGTTGGAAAAATATCAGAACTTTTAGTAGAATATATAAAAACTGAATAACTTCACATTCGAATGCAAATATTTTTCTGAAAGCATGTCTTTGGAAAACTTTGAAATTTCGTCTTAAAGAAAAAAGTCATGAGAAATATGAAAACCTTTATGAAAATTATATGATTTTTGCTTTAGAGAAAGAAAACTCTTAATCTTTATCTGTATTATTTAGCCAGTTTGTCTCAGCTTGAATTAGAGTTCTTGATTTTGTTAAAAAAATCTGAATGTAAGACTTTATTTGAAAGGATTATTGGAAGGGGGAGGAGACTATTGAGTACTCTGAGGGACAATTATAATAAAAGGATGCTATCACTGTAAAATCTGCAAAAGAGTGCTTACTTTATAAGAGGAGTGAACAAGGTATCAAGAAGAGGGTTTGGGCAAGTAGGATGAAGGCTGGTATACAGGATGGTAAATCCTTGCTACTAGCCGAGTTGCTGGGAGGATGATGAATGGGGGCTGTTTGCTGTCCCAGTCTGAGGAGACTCAACTAGAAGGAACTAAAGGAAGGAGAGAATGACATACATGCACATTTTACATTTAAATGTATTGCCTTTTTAACCAAACTTTGGTTAATAAGCATCTTGTTTCAGTTGGTTGGTGGGGACAAGAGACTCAGCTGATCATTCATGAAGCAAAGGCTGACCTCATCTTACGTAAACAAGAGAAGCACCTGAATCTTCTCTGAGTCAGATGAGAAGGGCCATTCTTTGCAATAATCCATTTCTAGATCACAGAAGTCAGCATTCCTTTAACCTTACCTGTTTTCCAGGAATATAGGACTCAGGTAAACCCCTAGCTTCTATGCCTAGAAAAGCTATGGAAAGTACTCTGGCTGAGTTCTTTCTTCTTTATAAAAAAAAGGATTACAATGAAAACCATCTGGTGGGTGCTAATTTTGACATTTGAAGTTTTCTCTCTGGGGTACTCCTGGAAAAAAATGTGACTATGTGAAATATCTCATTAAGATAAGAAGGTTACTAGAGCTTTAGAATGACATACACACATACTTTAGATTTAAAGATATTGCTTTTTTTTTTTTGTTATTGAGGTAACGTTTGTTGGCAACACTGTCTGATTTAGAGGATAGGTTTAACTTCTTCAGATTATCCTGGCATACATATTAAGGGGATGTGATTTACTGGTTTCTGTGGTAGCTAGCTGTTTTGTGGAGGTATTGCATACTTAATTTTGTAAGTGAGAATTGAAGGGGAGAATAAATCTTTAAAACATTGATTAATTGGCCCTCCCTGGTGGTGCAGCAGGTTAAAGCACAGCACTAAAGCTAAAGCCACTTCAGCATGAGTTCGATCCCCCTCCTGGAGGTGACCCACAAGGCGCAGCAGACCTCTCCTGACCCGCCTGCTGCTCCCTTCAGCAGTGTACTTTGTCAGTTGGTCTGTTCTGCTCCCCACTCTGTCTCTGTTGAACCTTCTCACCACCTCTGCATCTCTGGCCTGTACCCCAGTTCTGTATGCATAAATAAATCTTTAACAAAATACAAAAAATTAGATAATCAAAATTAATGTATAGAAACTTGAAAGGTAGATACTAGTTCATTCTAAACTGCTTACTTCACATACACACACACAAGACTGTTTTCTGACTCTCTAGAAAGTTTCATTTTACAATAAATGGCATTGATTTGGCAGAAAGTTATGTAAGAAAAAGGAGTTAAAGATAAAAATGTAAATGTTTAGTTTTGTTGTGTTATGTTTAAAAAGTCCATTAATTTCTCCCCCCCCAAATTTAGACTTGAATCATTTTTTGTTCTTTAGAAACACGTTGCATTGGGTGCACTGCCTTAGAGATAACTCTTCATTTTACTTTTTCCTGTAGCTATGTGTTCATATTAAATTCTGATTTTTCTCAAAATAGCCCAAAGAAAATGAAGAAACTATATATGAGAGAGTAGTATCATTTTATTGAACTTATGAAATTGCAAACATATGCAAAACAAATTAAAACAGTCTGGAGGTAGAGAAATGTTGGAGGGAGCTTCTATAGGTGTGACTACCTTGCTGGAAGTGTGTTCTCCCTTGGGAACCACTCACAAGGAACCTAATATCTGGTCCTGTTGCAGGGCAGGAAGAGGGGCACCCCTGAACCCCCAAACCTGCCTGCCATCCATGGCATCAAGACAAAACGTGTAAGAACTTTGATGGAAAGAAACTTTAGTACAATTAGTGTGCCATACAGAAAAGACAAAGAATACAGTTTCTGAATCAAACACTTAAAGTCACCATCCCCTCATGGGTAAAAGTCCAGCCAAAAGGGATGGGCCCAAAGAAAGGCCTGAAAGGCCGCCACATGCCTAAAGCACCTTGTGGTGGGGACCCATGGAAAAGGGTCAGAAATGGCCAGACAAGTCTAAGAGGAAAAGAGCACAATTGAAATAAAAATCAAGTTAAACCTCCCCACAGGCCTCTCAACCACATCTGTCACCCAGTCTAGGACCAAGAAACAAGAGCCGCTTCTTCACTTGTCTCTCTGCTCCACATGCCTCTCAGGTCTCCTTCTGGTTCTCCATCCTGCCTCAGTCTCCTCTCCAGATTCTTCTCCCCTGGTCGACTCCACCTTCCTTTTTGGGTGGGGCAGGGAACCTCCCCCTTTCCTGGGGACCACCCTGTTCCAGTCCTAGTTTTGTCACTCTCCAGCGGGCTGACCTAAATTGCCTACATTTCCCTTCCTCATCTGTTAAATGCAAACTAGCTGGTCTGTAAGGAACAATCTAATTTTGAAAGCTTACAGTATTGTTGCAAAGCAGAAATTTCTTGATTTATGAAAGTAATCAAAAAAGCCTTGGATGCACAGACTTCCAACTCTGAAGGATTTGTAGGAGATGCAATTAGGGAGGAGAGTGGGAAAGGAGGAAATTAAGATAATATAAAGCCAATGGCATACGAGAGACTTTACCTGAAAACAGTAAAGTGCTGAAGGAAAAAATAATTCTTACTGGTGATACTTTCCTCAGTATCCTGCCATCCTACCTAGGTATCTTTACAGGTCCACTTATGCCAAAGGAATCCCCCTCCACTGTTCTTATTATCTTCCTTCTCCGCAGTTTCTGACAGACATTTAACCTCTCACCACCTAAGGTTCACTTTGCTTTCCAGAATTAGCCACTTTTATGACAACTCTCCACTTTCTCCAGATTCCAGCACTCATCAGGAATGAGGTGGCTACAGTTGGTATTCCCATATTCCCATTTTAGGCAGTAGATGGCGCTAGTTTACCGCCCCAAAAGTCTTCCTGGTTGTCGACTGTGTCCCCAGGTCGACTAGATGAAGTTGTGTTGAAGTTAGCTTAGAGATAGAGTTGTTTCATTTTCATTTATTTATAATCATATCTCCTAGGCAGTAATTCCACAAACTTACGCAAAAAGTGCTTCCTTAGTTTAGGTATTTCTGCAGAGGAGTTATTCTTTGATTACGATGTCAGTAAGTAGGGAAAACTTTCTGGAAATGCGATAAAAAAATAAAGTGTACAACTGACAGTATCTTCCAGCTAAACCCTTGTAGTTGTAGTTCTAATTATTTTTAAAGAAGCTTTTCAAATTGTATCATGCGTTTGCTTTTTATATCTTTGTATTTTTTTCTTTTATCTTTAAACCATAGCATCCTTTAAGAATGAAGTTGAGAGTTGGTTGTCTGGGAACTATACACCACTTTCCAATGCTGTAGCAATAAGCCAAAGGGAGCATTGTAGAGCAGATATACACATTTCCATTTTCAAAGGTGCCTTTCTTCATCATGAGTTCTTATAATTTTCAAGGAAAACAAAATTATGGAGAATCTGAAGACAAATGATCTTATTAATAAATTTATATTTTTTGCAATTAGTAACTGTTATTTATACTAAACAATTCTATTAATTTCACTGAATATACATCTTAAAAAAAACTCGAATGCTATTACTTCACACAACTCAACTGGGATTGATCACAAAAATATACAAAGGACTCTCATGACTCAAGAAAAACAAAGTAAATAATACCCCCCAAAATGGGCAGAAGAACTCAAAAGACACTTCTCTGAAGAGGAAATGCAAATAGCCAACAGACATGTGAAAAATGTTCAACATCCCTCATAATCAGGGAAATGCCAGTCAAAACCACAATGAGATAGCACCTCTCAGCAGTGAGAATGACAAATACTAAAAAAACAACAACAACAAACATTGGCGAGGATGTGGAGAAAAAGAAACTTGCGCTGTTGATGGGAATGCAGACTGGTCCAGCCACTATGGAAAGCTCTGTGGAGGTTGTTCAGGCTACTAAAAATAGAGCTACCATTTGACCCAGCAATTCCACTTCTCTTGATCTACCCAAAGGGCACAAAAACATTAATTTAGAAGGATACATGTACCTCTATGTGTATTACAGCACCGTTGATAAGAGGTAAGACTTGGAAACAACCCAAATACACCCCCCCCCCCCCCCCGAGCTAAGTCTACTGCCATTAATGCAGCATGGATGGAGCTAGAGGGATTATGCTCAGTGAAATAAGTCAGAAAGAAAAAAAAAAATTATCGGATGGTTTTACTTATAGGAGGAATACAGGCAAACCAAAGGATAGGGGGAAAATCAATTAAAAAACAACAAAACTAAACAAAAATAATCAGATAGCTATGAATCAGAGACATTCACAGGGGATGGGGAGGGAGAGAGGACTAAGGAGGAAGGAAGGAGCTCAAGGGACGAGGGTGATGGTGCACAGGTACATTGGTGGTGGAAAGAAATGAAATATAAAACAAAAATCCAAACTTGAGTACTATTTTTTGTTTTTGGCTCTTGGCCAAACACCACTTAAAGCCCAAAACCTAAATGTATAAATTAAAGAGAATATTGAAAAGTTCTATATCATTTTTTAAAATTGTGCTTTTAATTTTTCATTATTTTCTTGAGGTATGATTACTGTACAAAAATGTTACATATTTAACATCTGCAACTTGATACCTTTGAAGAAAAATGTTACATATTTAACATCTGCAACTTGATACCTTTGAACATGAAACAGTCACCCTATAAATATCCTAAACTTTATTATCACGGCTAGAAGTTCCCTCTCATCCTTTCTTAGTGCTAATGTTTATGGCTAGAAGTTCCCTCTCATCCTTTCTTAATGCTAATGTTTATGTAGGATGCACCCATGTAACAAACTGTGAGCAATTCAATGTTGCTAGTTAGATAGACTATACTGACATGTCTCTAGGACTCACTCATCTTGCATAGGTAAAATTATTGTTCCTTTTTGTCCACCTCCCCAGTTCTTCTTTCCCAGCTCATGGCGGCCACCATTTTACTGTTACTATGAGTTTCATTATTTCAGATTCCAGATATAATTTAGATCATATAATATTTTGTTCTGTGTCTGGCTTATTGTATCCAGAATACTATTTTCTAAGACCATGCATGTCTAGCACATGACAAGATGCCCATCTTTTTTAAGGGTTAATAATATCCATGTTCATTATTCATTCATTTATTCATTTGTTGATGAACATAAAGTTGTTTTTATGTCCTCGTTATTGTAAATAATGTTGCAGTGGACATAGTGTAGATAATATCTTCAAGGTACCAACTTTAATTCTTTTGAATATGTACTCAAAAATTGGATTGCTGGATCATGTAGTTCTTTCTACATTTTTTAAAATTATGTTTCTTGAGGTAACATTAATTTATGTCACTGTTTATGTTTTAGACATACAGGTTCACACCCTTATAAATTTATCTTATCGCACTATACCCATCACCAAAGTCCCAGTAATCATTCACCATAGTCCAAAAAGTTTTTAAAAACTCATAGTTTTTCAAAAATCTTTGAATCATACTGGTTTTACTAGAAAATGTCTAGTAAAACAAATCAATTCTTGGTGTTCTTGTTGAAGAGGATAATTTAAGTATATTTCTGGAGTTAAATTTTTCCATGAGTTCTGTGATTAGCATAAAAACACTTGACTGTCATCCATATACTTTAAATCTGGTGATTTTGAACAGATTATAATCTAAAAATAATCTGACATCTTTCCAGCAGTGGGGTCCTGTCATTTCTGTTCCCTTTTTATTCTTCAGTCACCTGATGGCCTATATACTGAACACAGCACTTCTTTGTCTAGATGATGGATTTGTGTAGTGTCAATTCTAGATTAATCTCCTAGTTTGAGAATAAACTGTTTCAATAGCACATGCCCTGTACATCTCTCAGAAGGAGCAGAAACTGTTCATGTGAAGCAAAATATTAGTCTATACCTCACATGCCTCTGATTCTGAAACTGGGCTTTTTTTTTTTTTCCTAAATAGAGTTAAAAATCCAAAATGACAACAGAACTTTTCCTAACTTCATCCTAATTCTGTGATTTGCTGTCTGGCAACAGTCACAGCCAAACCCACAATTTAAATTTCAAACTTACTAAGTGAGAAATCATTTTCCAGAGCCAGAACACACAAAGCAGCAGTTGCAACAATATCCTTCTACAACACATGTTAGAAAGAACATCACAAACACATTGCCCAAATTATTAATTTTCAAGAAGAAAAACACATGAAGCAAATGTTCTTGTAGAACTAATACACTACATGCCTTAAAAATTGCTTTAACTGGAAATAATATGAAGTTATTGAATTATATGTTCAAGACATTGGAATTCTTGTTAATTCATACTTTAACTGTTTCATAACTAAACATACCTGAGGAAACCAAATACCTTTAAAGCTGAGGTTCTGAGAACTCAGAAAAATTCTAGAGCCAGGCCTGTTATTTTATACATGGAATGAGACAAGGAAAGATAAAGATTCGGTCAGTATTTCCTTTTTGTCCCTTCTTTGTGTTTCTTGTAACCAATCACGAATGGTAAAACAATTTCACTCAGGTGTTGTTTTCAAGTTTCATATCCAATCACAAACCAACCTTCCTTTCTTCCAAACGATAGCATTTTTAATTCCTTCATGTCTCATCCTTCAGGTTCAAACACCTGCAGTATTTTGGAATCTCGTTCTCTTGCTCTCACCTTCTCTAAACTCTTGGGGCTACTGACATCTTCCTCTGAGAGTGTTACCTTTCCTCTATTGCTAAACAAATGTTTGCACACTCTCCCTGTCACATCTGACTTGACAGGTCAAAATTCAAAATTGTAGTTGTTTACAACAATGTTTTTTATGTTTTCTTCTTACCTTGCCCGGAACTAAGACTCCAAATTCAGATTTTGTTGGTAGATTTTTAAAAAAACTTGGCCCAACTGGCTTGAACCCCACAGTGACATGGCCTCACTGCCTCTACTTCTCTCCACGGTCACTCCTCCCCTCTGTTGATGCCTTCCCTGGCAGCTTGGCTTTGCCAGAGTCTTCTTTTCAACCATGGCATCAGTTGAGGTTTTTCATTGTTTCCCAAATAGTAACCAGGTGGCTCTTTTCCTCTGATGTTCTCTGCTGGCATCTCTAGTGCACATCCAATGACTTGACTTCGTACTTACTATGACCTTGTGTGGTCATGGCTGTGCCACCAAGGATACTTCAAACACCTGATTATCTTTTCCAAACCCCCTCCAGACTGTTGTTGCTGATGATGGTGTTTGTTGTCTCCTTTAGGATCCTGATGACTGCTCCTGAATGATCTTCACACATGAGATTGTGGTGATTGATCATTTGGACATTGTGTGTGTGTGTGTGTGTGTGTGTGTGAGAGAGAGAGAGAGAGAGAGAGAGAGAGAGAGAGAGAGAGAGAAGTGTGGGAGGAGGAGAAGATGGAGGCTTTTTTGAAAAAAAAAAAAAAAAAAAAACAAAAAACAAAACCCAACTTTATTAAGATGTAACTTATATACCATAAAGTGCACCTGTTTTAAGTGTACAAACCAAATGAATTTTAGGATAGCTACAGAGTTATGTAAACTCCACCATCGTATAATTTTAGAACATTTGGATTCCCTCCAGAAGAAACCTTGCACTCATTTCCACTCATTCCCTTGCTGTTTGAAATTCCTGTGTTTTACAGGACTGAATGCATCGGGGCTGGCCTTTCCTTTCAGTAGTTTGGCTATGGGTGAGAGAAAGCTGTTAACCAATTTTTGACAGATCTTTAATCTACCATAAAATTTCTCATCACTTACTAATGCTTCAAACTACTTGGTTAGGCAGTTTAGTTGAAAATATTTGTTTTTAATGCATCAGACTACAATGCATGAGAACTTTTGCTCTTGTGCAATGGAAGATCAGTTCTTTTTAATGATAAGCTGTTTCAAAAGGACAACTAATTCAACCATTTTGAATGGACTGGTGATTAAATTTAGTTCTTACAATATGGTTAAAATGATTATTTGATCGAGAATACTTGCCACTTTATTCGATTTTCAAATAATTTGGCATGTACACATAATCTTATAACTGCCTTCATTAACTTAAAAATTGGTGAAACAAGTAGGATCTAATGGCAACAGGACTTCACTTGGAATCTAGAATCTAGTTGTGTGTCTAGCTCTGAAGGTCTATGTCCTTCTTGGAAACTGACAATAGTTTAAAGCATTTTATTAGATAGATGGGGATAGTTTAGTGACAATCATTGATTTGTGGACAGCAAAGCAGGATCTGTAGTTAATGTAGGTAACTTTGGCACTGGGGACTACTTCTGTGTTATTTGTAATATGAATGACAAGGACAAAAAGATAATGGGAAAGATAATAAGGCATTGTTCTAAGAGATTTTATTTCTATTTCATCAAGGAGGCTTCCAAATGGTGTGAACATTGTTTTATTAGTTGGTTAGTATATAAGGATGAGAGAATGCTTTTTAATTTTATCTGTAAACTCTGAGTATGGAACTTCAGTTTTAAATAGGCATCATTTGTGAAAGCTATTGCATCATTTGCTTCTAGAATTTTTATAACAAATGCATTTTTTCTCTCTTTTTAAATACTGAGGTAAAAACTTCTGGTAGGTGAGCTTTTTTCCTAGTATGAAGGAAGATTTGAATTCACGGTTATTTTAATTAAAAGGTGGTAAGGAAGTATATTCAAAAATTGTGTGATAAATCATTCTGTGGAAACCATGAACTTTGAATTACTACTTAAATAAGGCTTAATTTTACATACATAAAATATGTATGTGTATATGTGTAAATTCAAGTCTTTTAAATTAGCCTCAATCAAATACACACTTTTGCTTTAAGCTATGTAAAATAGTACATTTTGAAAGTTTATTTTAAAATGAGAAAACAAAATTTAATAATTCACTCAGGAAAATTGAACAATGGGGAAAATGAACTTCCTTTGACCTGGGATAAACGAAAAAGTGATTTCAACCAAAAATAAGGTTTTCACTGCAGAATAGGAAGGCAGTATATGGAGATACCTTTGCAGCATCCAGATATGTGATTTCAGGAGCTTCCAGATGTTGTGTGTGCTCCAGGAGACCTCACTGAGTTGGGCAGTAGGCGTGGAGTATGCTGCCTAAGCCACACACAAGGGGCCATGCCCAGTAAGGAAAGATTGCTGCAGGAGGCACCATCGAAACTTCTCTAAGATGAGACACAGGAGCCAGATCCAGATGCTTGCTTTAGTTCACCCCAGCAACAGGAAGCAAGACACATTTTGGGATAACTAGATCCAAAGTTTACTCCCCATCCTTTTCTCTTGTATCCCTAGGATGCAGGTGGAAAGGGCATTTCATGAAGCAGATTATACAGAATTCACAATTTAAATTTAAGGCTTTAATGATATGACCACAGTGGTTAGGCTCATTTATTACAGATGTTCTCCTTTTAATGCTTATTACAAATGGGCTGGTTTGTTAATTTCTTTCTTCCTTCATTCATTTAGCTATCAAGAATTAAGTGTATTATCATTTTTGCCATGAGCCAACAGTGAAATAAGGCAACACAGCTGCCCACAAAGACCAGGTGAGTGGCTGTTCTGCTGGTGGAATTCAGTCTAGCTGGGGATGTGGTCGGTACATTGAAAGAAGAGCTTACTGCACGTTGTGATCACAGCCGTGAAACAAATGCACAGAACATAGAGCAAAAGAACAATGCTGGCAAAGAAACTACTTAGGGTGGCAGGCCTCTTTGAGGAGGAGACCAGAAGGTTAAACTGAAAGGAGTCAGCACTGCACAGAAGGAGAACACGCCAAGCAGGGGGAACAGCATGTGCAAAGGCCTTTGGGTTTGCGCTCTTGGAGGTGTGAAATCGGTTGGTATTTTCAAGGCATGGAAGAAAGCTCTCTTTTCTTCCACAGCTGGAGCTTTTTTGAGTCGGGTGGGGGTGAGGGGGAAGTGCGACACACCTGGAGGAGGGTGGGTCCATGCCAGGCTATGCAGGGGCACTTAAGTGAGGCAAGGAACTGGACTTTCCTGGAAGTGAAATGGGAAGCCCATCAAATGCTCAAGGTGGGAAGGAATGTGAGGTAATTTATGTGTTGAGAAGGATGCCCAGCTTCTGTGTGCAGAATGGATGGAGGCAGACAGGCAAGGCAGCAAGGAGAGCCCAGCACTGCTGGTGCATTGTAAAAGTGAGTTTGACATTTACATATGTAACAACTATTGAACTGAACTGGCCAGCTCACCTAGTGGTTGGACATATGGTTATTCTGAAGCTAAGATTCTAGTTTGTTATCTTCAAACATTACTTTGTTTCAGCTTTGTACAGCTTTTTACTGAGTATACAAACTGTTTGCCATACATATTTTACTGAGTATACAAACTGTTTGCCATACATATTTTATTTTGCATTTTTAAAATTGAAGGAATATGGTTTCCAACTCCATCTAAGCTTCAGGAGTGCAGCTTCTTTTCTTTTTTATTTTAAAAAAGATTTTATTTATTCATACAGAACTGGGGTACAGGTCAGAGCTGCAGAGATGGAGTGAGGAGCAGAACAGGCAGATCTACTGAAATACAATGCTGAGGGGAGCAGTGGGAGAGAAAGGAGAGGTCTGCGGTGCCATCTGGGTCACTTTTGGGGCTGGGATCGAACTCACACTGAAGCCACCATGGCTTGGCTTAGCTTCGCAGTGCAGTGCTCCAACTCGCTGCGCCACCAGGGAGGGCCTCAGGAGTGCAGTTTCACACCTTGACAATCACAAACACCACCCCACGCCCACCAGCATGTGTGCCTTATTGAGAGTACTCTTCAGGGAAAATAATTTCTCAACCCTTCATTTGCAATCTTATAGCTGAAATTGTGTGTTTGAAAATCCAGATCCAGGGAACAGCATAAGCAAGGAAAAAAACCATCAGGAGAAAGAAGGAGCAGAGAATTGAGTCCGTGATAACATAGCACACACACAAATCAATCCAAGTCCTATCGCCACATTCGATTGCAATTTTTTAAAAGTACAATCTTTCTTTAAATAAACAGTGTTCGAAAGGTTAAGACAATGGCTTTGTGCTTTGGAGGCCCTAGGCAGGTTGTGCTTCTGTATTTAATTTTGCTGCGGTAACACATGCCCTGATGGAGCACGGGCTTGATTATTGTAATTCTCTTTTAGGAGGACTTCCAGCAGGGCTTTTCTGTCACTTGCTGCTCATGCAGAATGCAGCAGCACATCTGCTGGCTGATTTGAGAATGGGCAATCATATTACCCCATCCTGTATAATTTGATATGTGTGGGTCACCGAGGACTCCAGCAATGTTTCTTTGTTTCTCCCTCGCCTTAAAAAAAAAAAAGGACTGAAAATTACATTTCCTCTGTATCCACGCCTATCTATGTTCACAATCATTTATCTTTTCTTAGGGAGAATTGTGTGGCATTTTACCTACTCTCAAGTCACATGTCATTTTAAGCTCAAGGTAGCTGTGCTATTTGTAATATGAATGACAAGAAAAAAAAAGATGATGGGAAAGATAATAAGGTATTGTTTTAGGAGATTTTATTTCTATTTCATCAAGGAGGCTTCTGTCTCATGGAGGATGAAGAGTTATTCCATTCTGGTCTGTTTCGTTCATTTTCATTCTTCTCACTGGGCCTTAAGTCTGGCAGGGGAGACAGCCGCCCTGATGGTGCTGCTTTGCCTGTAACTGGTGGTGCAACTTTTCAGCCACGTGGGGACAGGACCTTGGGGAAGCCTTGGGGGGCAAGGTCACATTAGGAATTGTGACACTGTGGAACTCTCTGCTGTACCAGGTGCCTCTGTTTATTATCCCATCGCATTCTAGGTTAAGGTTGTTCAGAATGGTGGGAAATTGAACTAGAAGAAACATCACCTATCTGTGTGTACCACTCCGGGTGCCCCCCAGAGGGAGATGAGAGAAAGGGGACATGAACCCCGCCCTTCAAGTTTGGATGGACTCTAGCTTTTGCTGTCCTTCCCCTGTAAGTTAACTGAGGTTAAATAGGACATGAGGATGGGGAGATGAGAAGACTGGGAAGGTGACACAAATCTCCACTGGAGGTATCCCACCCACCCTAGATACTTGAGGAGGCAGAGGGATAACATCTCCAGGGTATCCAGCGCCATTAACCATTTCCCATTTATCTAGTACTTTCTGGGCAAGTATATAAATCTTTGTGATTGCCCATAGCATTGAGTCCATTTACTCTTTTGATACTTTTAGGCATTTTGGCTAACGTTCATCTACCTTATCAAAAGACTGGATACAATTTTAGAAAGGAAATAGAGCCCATGTGGAAATGTCACTTTCATTCTTGGACACTGACATGATTTGTCTGAACTGTTGATTTCACTAGGTGCAGGCTGGGGTGAAAACCCTGGCTTGGAATCAACTCCAGTTCTCCTTAGTGTCTCTGTAAGCAGGTAACATCTCTGCTCCACAGTTTTTTAAAGAAGATTTATTTATTTATGCATACAAGAGCTGGAGTGTAGGCCAGAGGTGCGGGAGGGTAAGAGGATTCACCAGAAACAAAGTGGGGAGCAGAACAGGTGGATCCACTGAAATATACTGCTGAGGGGAGCAGCAGGCAAGACAGGAGAGGTCTGCTGTGCCATGTGGGTCACCTCCCTGGCCAGGAATTGAACTCATGCTGCAGTGGCTGGGGATGACTTCAGAGTGCTGTGACTTAACCTCTTGTGCCACCAGGGAGGCCCTCTGCTCCTCAGTCCCTCTCAGAGTTGCTCTGAGGGTTAAATGAGCACCTTTTTCTGCCTCCTTGAAAGTCAATCTTGAGTTCCATCTACTTTGGAAAGATCTCTCCAAGTAATCGTACCCACAGTTTGGTATTTATTAGATATTGATACATATGGTTAGTGAGTACATGTCCTATGTTCGTAAATAGACCAGGTATTTTCTAAAGTCTTTGGGAGCATAACACATAACTTGCAATTTTTTGGTGTTGGCTTTAGAACCTAGTATGGTGACTTGTATATGACTCTTAGGATTTATTTTATTGATAACAGGAGTGACTTGTTGACTTTTTAAATTTAGTAGCTTCCCTACAGATATTCTTAGGGAGCCCTGTATAAATCACTTTGTGATGTCTACAAAGCATTCTCCAAAGAATTCAGCACTTTCTTGGAGACTGGAACCAAGCCATATTGTTGGAGAATTTACTTGCCTCAAGAGAGGGCAGCACAGAGCAGAAAGCTATGTAGAATATCCACGGAGAATTTTCCTTAAATACATCACTCTCTTTGGCAGTTCAGGTTTCTGCTGCAATGTGATGCTGATGATGGCAGTGATGAACATAGTGGTGACAGTGATGTTGGCAATGTTGGCCAGCACTTGCAGTCCTTGCGTTGGACCAAGCAATTCATAAGCATCTTCATTTGATCCTCACAACATTGCTATGAGCCAGGAATAATTATAATCCTCCTTTAACAGATGACAGATTCAGAGACATAAAAATTTTGTCAAGGTCACAAGTAATTTAGGGTCCTAGAGGTAGTCACCCTCAGTATGTATAAAATATGAAGGATGACTCCAATTTCTTGATTTGGATTGTGCCTCTGCTATAGGCCAGCATCCTGGATGTATGTACACACACACACACACACATACACACACACAACCTGTGAACAGGTACTCTGTGATAAATAGAAGGGGGAAGCCCCTGCTAATTAATTTTGATTGATACAGTTAATTTTATTCTATAATGAATATTTTAAAATAATTTTTTTTTTGTTAATTGGTTTTAACTTTGATCCTTTGTGGTGGATTTTTGTTTTAGGATATAATTTTATTCAAGCCAGCTTTTCCCTTCCTCTCTCCCTTTCTTCCAACAAATAGTTAAAGCAGACAGACACAAAGAATTTTCTTATTGGTGGGTACAAGCCAGAGATGTGGAGGGTGAGAGGATTCACCAGAGACAGAGCGGGGAGCAGAACAGGCAGATCGACGAAGTACACTGCTGAGGGGAGCAGCGGGCGGGTCAGGAGAGGTCTGCCACGCCATGTGGTCACCTCCGGGTCAGGTGGGGATCGAACTCACGCGGAAGTGGCTTTAGCTTCTTAGTGTGGTGCTTTAACCCGCTGCGCCACAGGGAGGGCCTGAAGATTATCTTTTACAAATACAGTGGAAGCAATGTATTAGAGATTAAATTTACTTCATTAGAAAAGCCAAAGGAACAGTATTGTAAACAGTAAGCATTTTAATAGATGGGTAATTCCACTAGGATCAGAGAGTGAGCAGTTCACACAAAGCAGGATGACTATAATTAGTGCTGGATATAAATGGTTAAAAGTAAGGAAGTCTTAATTCATACAGTGAAAGTCTTCCTTGCTGTGCAAATATCATCACTTCTGTTGAAATTAATATTGTTGTCTGTCTCAGGTTGGAGATTAGAGAACCTAATTCTTGGGACACTTCTCAGGGAAGGAATACTATAGCTCTTGAGTTGCTAGTGTGAATGTTCAAGGTTGCCCTTGGTTCACAGACTTACAATGATATATTGCTGGGCTCTGTTAGGTAATAGAATTGGCTACTGACTGTTAGGGAATTTCAGTTTAAATTTAGAATCTACAAACCAAGAATAGGACCCCTTTTCCACATTCATTATAAAATAAATAAGTCTTGAGTGAAGCTCTCTCCTTTGTCAGGACCTGCAGGGATGGTGAAGTGAAGGCACGGTTTCTTGTGGAAGAAGACATATTAACAATAGAGTGTTTTTAAACAGATAAAGTTACTTTGTGCTTTATATTTGGAAGTAGTCACTTGAATATTTTGGGAAATATACTAGAATAAACCACTTTGTGGATTCTCATAAAAATGCCTCCTTCCATGGTTTCTGTAAGACATGTCTTTCCAGGAGTCTGACAGACACTGATGTATGTGAAGGAGATGTTTCCTAACCTGACCTTGAAAACAAACTGCATGTGGACTTGAGAAAATTGTTTTCTCTTAGGATCAAGAAAGGCGATGCCAGGGGAGTAAGGACTTAGGTTTGGAAGGGACAGGTGAACTCAGACATCCCAGAGTCATTAGATTAGGACTTGTTTTGTGATTAATATGCTCTCTGAGTTATTCCATTCTGGTCTGTTTCGTTCATTTT
>NW_004567110.1:30993511-31000097 GCF_000260355.1 Condylura cristata
TGTGCTTTAACCCGCTGCGCCACCAGGGAGGGCCGCTCTCTGCTCTTTTATAAAAATACCACTTAGGATCCTTAAGAGGTACATCTACAATAAATATATCTTATAACTCATTTTATCCTAGATGGAGCAAGCCCAGAAGGTCTTTCAAATGATTAGTAAAACCTTATAGAAAATAGCTAGACTCATAGCATTTTTATCTTGAGATTTAATTAATATTTGAATGAGTGTGCAGTGTTAATTTCTTTCAGAATTTTTTAAAGTATGTGTGTGCGTGTTGATTTAGGAAAAACAGGGAGTGTGTAAGAGGGCTTGGGTTTTAGCTCAGCTCTAACTCATTGTTACCATAGCAAATCACTCCACTTCTCTAATCTTCAATTACTTCATTTGTAAAATAAGAGACCTGATATAAGTCCTCAGATGTGTGTGGCTGCTTGTAATCTACATGAAGCAGCTTGTGCATAAATGTTCTCCTAATGCCCACAGACTATTGCTTGTCTTTTTTTTTTTTTTTTACTGATTCTGTCAGGTGCATACATGCTTGCAGTTGTAAATAGGAATGTGCAGTAGGGATGAGGGAATATAAGGCAGGAGAAGGAGTGTGACATGGACTGATGACAGTTACCTCATGGTAACTGTCCATGGTGACATGGATTCCTTAGTTACCACAAACTGAGGAGTTTTATTAACTCTCTGTAACTGTGTTCCAAAAAAAATTAAGGCATAAAAGAGGGAATTGGACCAAGAAAACAGTTCCCAAAATCTGCTTAATCTCAACGAGCAATATTTCAAAAACAATGTTTGTGTATTGACAAATCATACCTAGAAAGATTTAGTATCATGTATTACCTTCAGTTAATAAATAAAAGAACATTCAAATACATGCATGCTATAGGGAGCACCTATTATCAGGAAAAAAGACAGCCCTTTTAATTCAACAAATATATCTTTTAGAAAACTCACCCTGTTGTCCTTATTTTTCCACAGGCTGGTAAAGTCATCTTGTATAGTCATAGGCTTTATACTGGCATTTAGAAATCAGTGAGTCCTTTCCCGAATTTATCTTATGATTCTTATTGGTATTTTCTGGGAGAGAACTATTAGATGGGTGATCTCCCAGGCTTGTTTAAGATCCAGAGCCTCATGTACAGTGGTTCTAACAATGCAGATTGAAGGAAAGTACTCGCCTTTGTTCATCACCTCCCCGGGAGGCTAGCCATCTGTCCTCTGAGGGGGACCATGTCTGCTGAGCGCAATTGGTTTCCCTTGGGAAACCGTGGGAGCACTGAGATGGAGACTGATGAACCTGCTGGGATTATCATCTTTAGATCTAGTTTTACAATTAGAATAGTATGAATAACATAAATAAACTGATGCTGATTTACCTTGCTTTTTTATTTCATTTCCTGGAGTTTTATGACTTGAGTTTTGTGAACATCTCCATTATCAGTCTGCGGGTAGTCTACCCGCCTAAAATTGTTTGTTGATTGTATGAGAAATAATTTTTCCCCAAGGAAGTCCAGCATTGCATAACACTGATTTAAATTGTCAACCAGTTCTGCTTCTTTTTCAATAACCTTTAGTCTAAGGGTAGGCTGGGGATGTTCTAAGGGTGCCCTCTAGCTTGGGGGTAGCTTTATGTGTCCTTGTGAGTCTGTCTACACTTGGGAGAGAAAGCCTGCTTTCAGGGATTTAGTTTATCTCCATGAGGCAGAGATAAAGCACTCCACCCTACTGTTTTTCTGTCATGAAACTGGCTGTATTATCAGCATACATGAGTCTGAAAGTCTCTACCAGAAACTGTAGCTTCTGGGTGCAAAGCTGCAGCTAGTGTAGTGGTAGAATAATCAAGAGGAAGTTAGAGCGTGCCCTGGATTGTTTCCGTTAGCACTTGTGAGCCCTCTAAACTTTGGCCTTTTCCTGGTCAGTCCGTTTGGGCAGGCAAGAGGCCAACGTTAGTTTTGGCCCAAAGGCATAATTCAGTGGGAGGAGGGAGAGTGAGGGACATCTCTCTCCCAGTTTAAAGTCACACAGGGACCTTAAGAGACATCTTCCTGATGTTTATACCAGGTGACTCCCTCAAACAGAGATGTTAAGTTCATTATGTAGAAATTTCATTCTAATATCGCCAAATGAATGTTGATAGAACAATTTAACTTACTTTTTTTTTTTTAATCTTTTAAAGTTCTGTGCTTGTAATGAGGTAGTTTTGGAAAATAGCCGCTGTGAAGACAAGGCCTTTAGTGATGGGAAAACAGGAAGGGGCCTGGAATAGCTTGAGGAGGTGGCAGCCTAGATAATGATGTGTGTGAGCAAGTTGTCAGACTTCCAGCTCCACTCTCTTGTCATACTTCTTATAAACACAGAAGCGCAGTTTCACTTGAAATCAGGACTCTGCCCATTAAATATCTTCATCCTGCCATTCTGTGTCTTAATTGATAAAACCAAATAATTTCAACCATCTACAGCAAAAATTTTAACCCATTTAAAAAAAAATATCTTTGCTCTTGACTTTTCCACATTCAATCACTTACTAAGTGAAGGTTTTCTCCCAAATATTTCTCTCCATTCTGATTATAATTATTTAATCAGTGCTCCCATAACTCCTTGCCTAGATTCTGGCATGATTCTCTTAGCTTGCCTCCTTGAACTTAGCCTCTAAACCCTTCCAGTTCATTCTGCATCCTTTTTTTGGACTTACCTTTGTTAAACCCCCATTCAAATCATCATCTTCCTTGTCTTAATCAGTGTCCATGCACTAAATCCCAGTTCACCTCTTTCCCAGTCCTGAAACTACCATTCTACTTTCTACTTCTGTGAATCTGACCACTTTAGAAATCTTATCTGGGTAGAATCACACAATATTTGTCCTCTTGTGGCTTACTTATTTCACTTAGCATTGTATCATCATGTCTCATCCATGTTGTAGCATGGTGTCAGAACTTCTTCCATTTTAAGGGTTAAATCGTATTCTATCATGTGACTATACTACCTTTTGTTTATCTATTCATCCATCAGTGGGTCCTTAGGCTGCTTCCACCTGTTTTGACTGTGTAAATAATGCTTTTTTTTTTTTTAAAGATTTATTTATTTGTGCATACAAGAATTGGGGTATAGGCCAGAAGTATGGGGGGTGAGAGGTTTTACCATAGAAAGAGCAGGGAGCAGAACAGATGGATTGACTGAAATACACTACTGAGTAGTGGGTGGGTCAGGAGAGGTCTGCCACTCCATGTGGTTCAGCTCCCTGGCTAGGAATCAAACTTGTGATGTGGTAGCTTTGGAGAGCTTCATAGTGTGGTACTTTAACCTGTAGCACCACCAGAGAGAGTCCTATAATGCTTTCTAACACCTACTAAATGGTCTGGAATAGGTGCTTTACAGATAGCAACAATCATAGCCACTGACATTTATAAAGCACTTATTATTTATCAGTTGCTCTCCTGCATGCCTTACATATAGTAACACATTTAATTCTCAGAATAACCTCATGAGAAACACACTTACTATCCCTATGAAGAAATTGAGGCACTGAAGAGTGACCTAGGCATATAAAAAGCAAGAGGTGTGTATAACTTTTCAGAGCCACTCAGAATGACAGATCTTATCATCTTCATTATTCAGATAAGAAAATTATTGTTCTGAGTAATGAATTTTCTTACCTAGAACTACACATGTAAGAAGCAGCGAGTTCAAAAGCAGCCCTGGTTTACCTGTACTGTAATTTTCTTGTTCTCTTCACTATAGTTTTTTTTTAAATTTATTTATTTGATTAATTTATGTTTCTTTTACCATATTGCACATTCTTGAAAGGAGGAAACACCTTTAATTACTGCATATTTCTAAGCACATAGGCAGTGATCATTAAATATTTGATTTCTCATCATTAGGTCAATAACAGTGTGAATGTATGGGATTCAAGGAAAGGACATAACAGTTTAGAATGAAGACTTGAAGAATTTGAGACATAGGCCTATTCTCAAGTAGAGAAGAGAAATCATTTGAAATGATATTTTAAAAAGGAAATTAGCACTCAATAACCATTGTTTCACCAAATCCCTAAGTGTGTCATATACATGGAATGCAGTGTTATATGTGCTGCAACCCCTGGAAAAAAAAAGCCATTGATTTATTCTCAAGTGTTACACTGCTCTTGTGAATTATTAAAATTTGCTAATGAGACGAGAAGCAGCCCCAGTCCCCCATCAGACTGCCTTTCTGCCTCAGCCATGGAGGGTCTTTTTCGGTAAAGAGGGGAGACCTTGCGGGGGGACCCCGACTGGGGGGGATGGCTGACAGGGAGAGTCAGCATGAGGATGGATAGCCCCAGTGGGAGGAGGGCACGCGTGAATTGAGAAGTAGGATCCATCCATTATATAAAAATAAACAATAAGCAACTTTTGAATCACGCTGCTGTATTTCCTTCTGGGATTCAAATGACTACACAAACCACTTGAGGTTCATTTTTATGGTTTATGAAGCTCAAGGGAATTATCTGCTCATAATTTATAGTTGCCGGTTCCACGTAGTGTTTATGGCTCCGTATGCTATGTGCGATGATATCGCGTGCATGCCTGTACACAAGGTTTAATTAATGACCTAGAGATTATCCTTGGCCTGACTTATGGCTGCCTGTGTGTTGGAAAACACGTGCTCCCATGCTGAAAAATAAGAGCAATTCAGGCCAAGAGCAGTAGCCTTGGAATTTGGAGTGAAATTTCATGCCACTGTGGGGTCATTCCAGCCGCAGATTCAGTCTTTGGAATTGTGCATGTGTTCTGCCTTTCCGGCTCATCCTCTAACCTTCTACAGTGAGGGAAGCAACAAAGGTAAATTAGATTCTAAGTCCCTTTGAATAATTGTTCTCTCCTGTACGTTTCAGAGAGTGTAATGAATATAAAAGTTACCTTTGACTTTTTGGTTAGTCTTTGTTTGAGAAGCAATGAACCTTCTCTGTTTCCTGCAGTTGGGGGTGAGTCTGGCAGTGGCTTCATGCCCCGTGTTTTGTGGGTTCCCCCTTATATGAAGACCAAAAGCAGTTCAGGATTCAGGTTCAATCTTATTCACTCTTTTCTTTGGAGTAATTCTTGCTAAAACTAGATTTTCGAAACTTAGTATGACTTAATTGGTTGAATGAAGTGGTTTTCTAACTTAAAAACCCACTATTTTTCTTTTTTTTAAAAAAAGAGTGTATAAAAATCAACAGCCAAGGCAAATAAAAGTTGCTGCCCTAGTTCCTTTGACTAGTTGAGAAGTGTGATGGAGTGGTTAAAATTGTGAACTCTGGGGTCCTCCCTGGTGGTGCAGCCAGCTAAAGCACAGCATTATGAAGCTCTCTGCAGCCACTGCAGCACAAGTTCGAGCTCTGGCCAGGGAGGTGACCCACGTTGTGCAGCAGACCTCTTCTGTCTCGCCTGCTGCTCCCCTCAGCAGTGAACTTCGTCAGTCTGCCTGTTCTGCTCCCCACTCTGTCTCTGGTGAATCCTTTCATGGCTCCTGCACCCCTGGCCTGTACTCCAGATCTATGTGCATAAATACATCTTAAAAAAAATTGTGAACTCTGGGGTTAGACCATTTAGGCTCAGAGCTCAAGTTTTCCATTTAGGTTGGTAACTCACTGAACTTCTATGTCTCCTTTTCTCTGTCTATAAAGTAGAATAATAAGAAACAAAACCTGCTTCATGGGTTGTGAGGATTAAAGGCAGGGGCTGGTGTAAAACAAATGCTGAGTGTGCTGAATCTTCCTGGCATTGGGTGCTGACTGTCAGCTACTGTTATTATCCTTTAAACTACTCATGGGCTCAGTGAAGCAGTATGAAGACCTCTGAGCTATCCAAACTTTTATTGACTATCTGCCATGAGCCAGGCTCAGTTCCTCAGAGTCTGTTCTTTCATGGCCGGCCTTCCTCTGCTCAGCAGGCTGCAGCGGCTCCCAGTGCCCTGGAGCACAGGTCTGGGCAAGACCTCTCCCCCCACCCCACCCATCCTCTGTTCTGTTTCCTGCCAGCCCCTCCAACCTCACTGGCCTGCTTGCCATTCTCCCAGGATGCCTTCTATTGCCCATGGTCTGTGGTCCCGTACTTGCCTGGTTTTATCGTGCAATGTCTTAGTGTCCTTCATTTCTTGATGAGAAGGTGGGAACAAACAAAGATGCCTTTCTGGAGCTTATCTTCTGGTGGTCTAGCCCAGGGATAAGCAAACTTCTTTTAAAAAAATTTTAAAGATCTATTTATTTATGCATGCAGAACTGGGGTACAGGCCAGAGATCCAGGGGCAGTGAGAGGATTCACCAGAGTCAGAGCAGGGAGCAGAATAGGCAGATCGACGAAGTACCCTGCCGAGGGGAGCAGTGGGCACGTCAGGAGAGCTAGCGGGTGACCTCCACGACCGGGGATTGAACTCAAACGGAAGCAGCTGCAGCTAGCTTGCACTGCTGCTTCCTAACCTGTTGTGCCACCAGGGAGGGCCTCCTGCTTGCTTTTTATATTTGTCTTCGGAATGATATATTCATTCTTTCAAAAAATGTTCATGCCTACTTTCTACTCAGCACTGTCCTAAGACAGTGGATATCGGTCAGCAAAAACAGTTA
>NW_004567110.1:31000197-31045080 GCF_000260355.1 Condylura cristata
CCCGCCTGCCCCGGAGGAGATCCACATGGCGCGGCAGACCTGTCCTGACCCGCCTGCTGCTCCCCTCAGCAGTTGTACTTCGTCGATCTGCCTGTTCTGCTTCCACTCTGTCCCTGGTGAATCCTCTCACCCTCTGCATACCCCAATTCTGTATGAATGAATAAATAAATCTTAACAACAACCACAAAATATTTATTTATACATAAAGAACTGGGGTACAGGCCAGAGATGTAGGGGCGGTGAGAGGATTCACCAGAGACAGAGTGGGGAACAGAACAGGCAGATCAATGAATTACACTGCTGAGGGGAGCAGCAGGGGGGCCAGGAGAGGTCTGCCATACCATGGTGGGTCACCTCTGGGGCTGCGGATCGAACTTGCTTTGAGCAGCTGCAGCTAGCTTGCAGTGCTGTGTCCTAACCTGATGCACCACCAGGGAGGGCCTACCAACTGATGTTTTCATAGCTAAAGGCTCTATGTTATCACCCAAGCAGTTTTTTACTTTACTTATAAATACTTTTATTTATTTATTTATATTTTGCATCTTTTTTTTGGTTTTGTTTTGTACATTGTTTGCTTTCTCCTCTCAGGTGTAGTCCCCACAGAATAATGTTCATGCCTACTTTCTACTCAGCACTGTCCTAAGACAGTGGATATCGGTCAGCAAAAACAGTTAAAGATTCCTGCCCTCTTGGAGCTTGCCCCTCCTCTCTCTCTAGAGGAGAGAAAAGAGACAGTTAACACTATGTGTATAAAATAAATCTATAAATAATTAGAGGAAATGGGGGCTAGGAGTAAGTTCTAGGGTTCCCTAGGTGGTCAGGGGGCCATCTAGGTCTCATTGAGAAGGTAAAATTTGAGTGAAGCCTTCAAGGACACCAGGGCACCAGCAGAGTAAAATCTGACAAGTACTGGAGCACAGATCATGGGCCATGTAAGGCATTCTGGGAGAATGGCAAGCAGGCCCGTGTGGCTGGAGGGGTGTGTGCGGGGAGCAAAACATGGGGTGGCAGTAGGGAAGAGGTCCTGCACAGCTGGTGCCCCAAGGCACTGGGAGCTGATGGCCCGCATGCGAGGCAGAGGAAGGCCATGCCCGGAAGGAACAGGCTCGGTCTGGCTGCACTTGAGCATGGGTGAAAGAGGAGAGGTGTTGCTCTGCCATCATAGCCTCATAGCTGAGGTCGAGGGAGGGAGTGGAGGTCACATATCAGTCGGCACAGCTGACAGAATAGAGGAGAAGCGTGGAGAATGCAAGGTAAGTGTGACTCTCTGGTTTGAGTATTTCTGACTCTCTGGCTGATCACACACCCCATGAACTTTTGCTTGTGCGCCAGAGAAGAGGGACTTGTTTCAGGTCCTGGTAATCAGCTAGTGACTCCCCAGCTTGTGAGCAAACAGCTCTGTCTCCTTTTTCTGTTCACCAGTATTATGTTCTTGGGTTGATCTTCCTCTTTCCTTTCCCCTTTCCCTACCTCGTTTTGCAGAGCTAGGTGGCCCTCTTCTATCTTCACACTGTCTTGCTTTTCCGCAAAATTTCCCTCTGTTTTTAATTGCTGTTTACTGTCCTTAATTCCCCTCCCCAAAGTTAGCTCTTTAAGGTTCCTAGCATAGGTGCTTAGTAAATGTTTGTCATGTGATGACGTCAACAAAGTTTTTAAAATAGTCTTTCTTCTAATTTGTAGCCATTCAGAAACCTCATTGTTGTTCTTTTATAGCTTTTCTTCTTCTACTGACTTTACCTCCAGTGTTTTCTTTATTTCTTTTTTCCCTCCTTGAATCTTTCCATGGATTTGCTTCATATTTTCTATTTTAAGTGTTTCCCTAGAGCCTGTCACATCGAAGGGAAAAATCTTTTGATTTTCATTTTAAATTACACCCGTTAAACAGTAACACATCAGGTAGTAAGGCATTTGATATTTTAAATCTCTCATTTTACTTTCTTTTGGTTCCTCAACAGGCCTCTGGGGGGGCATACAAGTTTAGAGTGTCTTGAAATTCTGCCAGAAATGTTGCCAGGTTGCAGCCGTGTGGATCCTACTTGAATGTGTGAAGTGCAGCTGGATAATGTGGCTTACTCACGCCCAGAGTGCCATGCATCTGTCTCAGCTCGGTCCTCTCCTTTGCTATTATTCTTAGGTGAGCTCAAATAAAACCCGCCAGGTGTCAACAATCTAGACAACCCTGCGCTGACTGAATCTTCTCAGGTGCACCTGCCGAAAGCATCTTCCACAACTGCTGGTTGCTGAAGCTGCAAATTCACACAACACTTTGTGTTTAGCTAAATTATTGTTGCAAATTCTGTAGGCCACAAAGAGTGGCCACAGAGTCAGATGAAAGTACATGATGGGTGAAATGCCTATTACTTACTGTGATCTGCAAGATATTTTTATTTTTCATTCTTTTGTATATTGTTTTTGTGTTTTTGAGGGAAGTCTTTTTGTCGTATTAATAAGAGCTGTGAGCAGGTAACATGTTATCTATCAGTTATCATATTTTTGACTTTATGATTCACTCACCATAGTCTCATTGAATTCAATGAATTCATTGATAAAATAACAGGCAATATTTATATTCTGACACTGTGTTAAGTATTTGACATGGATTCTTTAATCTTGCAACAATCCTAAGTAGGTGCAGTGGTTGTTAATCGCATTTTACAGATAAGGAATGAAGTTAATATTTGACCCCATGACAGTATCCGTAGAGTCTAGGGCATGCGTGCTATCACCAACTGATGTTTTCTTTTTAAAAATATTTATTTATTGGCCCTCCCTTGTGGCGCAGCAGATTAAAGCACTGCACTACGAAGCTTAAGCCACTTCCCATTGAGTTCGATCCCCGCCTGCCCCGGAGGAGATCCACATGGCGCGGCAGACCTGTCCTGACCCGCCTGCTGCTCCCCTCAGCAGTTGTACTTCGTCGATCTGCCTGTTCTGCTTCCACTCTGTCCCTGGTGAATCCTCTCACCCTCTGCATACCCCAATTCTGTATGAATGAATAAATAAATCTTAACAACAACCACAAAATATTTATTTATACATAAAGAACTGGGGTACAGGCCAGAGATGTAGGGGCGGTGAGAGGATTCACCAGAGACAGAGTGGGGAACAGAACAGGCAGATCAATGAATTACACTGCTGAGGGGAGCAGCAGGGGGGCCAGGAGAGGTCTGCCATACCATGGTGGGTCACCTCTGGGGCTGCGGATCGAACTTGCTTTGAGCAGCTGCAGCTAGCTTGCAGTGCTGTGTCCTAACCTGATGCACCACCAGGGAGGGCCTACCAACTGATGTTTTCATAGCTAAAGGCTCTATGTTATCACCCAAGCAGTTTTTTACTTTACTTATAAATACTTTTATTTATTTATTTATATTTTGCATCTTTTTTTTGGTTTTGTTTTGTACATTGTTTGCTTTCTCCTCTCAGGTGTAGTCCCCACAGAATTTCCACTGCCAGTTCACCCCTGCACCATCACCATGAGCCCTTGTGCTCTTCTTAACCTCGTTTTAATCCCTCTCCCACCCCCTTCTCTGCAGAATGTCTCTGACTTATAGTTGTATGGTATTTTGTTGTTGTTGTTGTTTTACCTATTAATATTTTAAATGATGATACCCTTGCAGATCCAGACTGAATCTCAATAGTTTTAAAATTGATTTGTGTTTTATTTTGTATACATTTTATAAAAATTTCCAACATTTGTGTAGCAGCTTCAAATGCTTTTACAAATAGCATCTACCTTAATTTTAGTGTCCTGTGAACACTCAACTCTTCCTCCTCATTTCAGAGTAATACTGACTCTCTTAAATGCACAGAGAAGCTTCCTTGTCCTTTTCTTCCCCTTCTAATTTTCACCAGCTCTCATCTCGCCAACATCTACTACTTCAAAGTATTTAAAATAATTTTTTATATCTGTCATCCCAATTAATCTTCAAATCTTCATCTGAGGTAGATGTTGTTCTTCCTCTTTCACCATTGAAGAAATTGAGATTATAGGAAGTGATTTGACTCAAAGAAACATGATGCAGGAGGGAAGTCAGAGAGTCTTGAAGTGTGGGAAGGACTCAACCCATCATCACTGGCTTGCAGATGAGGGGGTGCAGGCAGGGAAATGTCAGCCTCCAGAAGCTGAGAACAACCCCTGGACAACAGCTGGCATAGGAAATGGGAACCTTAGTTCTCCAACCTTATGGACATGAGTTCTGCCAACAGCCTGAAAGAACCTGGGAACACATTCTCCCTTACGCTTCCAGAAAGGAATGTAGCCCTGCCAGCAGTTTGTGTCCAGCTGTGAGACACTCACCAAACACTCCCTGAGCCATGATGCCCAGACTGTTGACTCACAGGACTCAGCAGTTAGTGAGACACTAAAGGGCGCTGCCTTGTTACTGTGGTCACAGAACACAGAGCCAACCACAGAAGCCCTAGTGGTGACTCAGGTGACCGCAGATAACAGGCTGTTTCCATGAGCTGCCCAGACAGCAGCCGGTGCTGGGGTCTTTAGGGGTGGGACCTCAGGCTGGGGACCCTGAGGTCCATCTGACGCACCTGTGCACAAAAGGAACTGTTGAGGTGAAAAAAGAGATCCCCATTTTCAAGCTTACAGTTTGTGTAGGTTTTATAATATACTTAACATACTAATATAGCAAACTATTTATGTAATTTGTGCTGCTGTGATGCCTGCTCAGTTTTTCTTTACCTATAGGGTGACAAAGATGTTCCATGGCAGCCTGGAGAAAAGGAGGCTGGAGAGTGGGGGTGCTCTAGTGAAAACCTTGCTGTATATGGAGCTGGAGCTGTCATGACTTTTATTTTCCTGATTGACGGAGGGAGAAAAACTTAAACAGAAAAATCCCCTAGGTTTTACTGAGTTGATTGATCATTTGAACCAAATGACCATTTTGTTGGACTGAATTGACATAATGAACATTCTCTGGGCAAGTATTTTTCTGACTCATTTCTTAAAATCTTCAAAATGTGGGCCCTCCCTAGTGGCACAACTGGTTAGGATGCAGTACTGCAAGCTGGCCATAGCCGCTTCAGTGAGAGTTCGATCCCCGGCCATGGAGGTGACCCACATGGCATGGCAGATTCTCCTGACCCACTCGCTGTTCCCCTCAGCAGTGTACTTCATTGATCTGCCTGTTCTGCTCCCCACTCTGCCTCTGGTGAAGCCTCTTGTTTTCCCTGTACCTCTGGCCTGTACCCCAGTTCTGTATGCATAAATAAATAAATCTTAAAAAAGAAAATTTCAAAATGTCTAATCTGCTATGTTGCACCGATTAATGGTAAGATTTCATGGGATTTAAAGAATTTAAATTGGTAAAAGACAAAAATGTTAAGAAGATGCACTAACTGGTTTGGTTTATACTAATATCTCATTTCCATTATCAGGGGGCCAGTCTACTTCCATTAGAACACAGAGTCTCTAGGAGTCGGGCAGTAGAATTCATGCTGTAGGGTTGACATGTGCTATCAAAGCAATATCATTGTCTGTAGATAATACTTGTCATATGCTAGATGTTGTAAATACCTGCTGTATATCAATTCACTTAATGAGTTAGGGTTATTGTGAAATAACCCAATCAGTTTGATACTAAATACCAAGTGGGTAAATCAAGGCATAGAAAAGTTAAATAGCCTGTGTCAGAAGAACCAACGTCGGCAGGTTGGTTCAAGATGTGTGTCCTTACCACTATGTAAGGGCCACTGTTGCTTTTCCATGGTAGGCGATGGTGAGGGAGGTGTAAGAGGGTTCTTTTCCAGTGTATTTCTTAGATTTCTAACCAACCAGAAATAATAATAAAGGAACTCCTCTCTTCCTTCAGACCTCAGAGGATGGGGCCAGAATGGGAGAGCCCAGAGTGGGGTGTCCAATGTTGCCATGGAGAAGTAGGGGAAGATTCTGGTACACAGAGCTGACTGCCCATGGGAAAGTTAACTAAACGTTCTGAGCCACAGTTTCCTCACAATCAACGTGAGGTTGATAATACCTACTGTCTGAGGCTGCTGTAAGGATTAAATGAAATAATGGGTGTGAAGCATAATGTTTTAGGCATGGAACACAGCAGGCACTTAATACGTCTCTGTTGAACTGTGCTGCACTCCTGGTCTGAGTGGCTCTGGAGCCCAGATGTTAACACACAGGAGAGAAAATATACCCTATTAGGTGTAGCACAGCTTTTCCTACTGAAGCTCAAAGGTACTGTGTTCCAAGTCTATCCCTGATCTCCTTTTCTGCCATCTCAATCTGCCTGTGTTCCTGTGTTCTGAATCTCTGCTTTTTATGTCACGGTTCCTCCCATCTCCTGGGCTGGAAACCTTACACTCTTAGCCAAATACCTGCAGTTGAGTTGCTGAGTCTGCTTGTGTAGAGTTGGTAGAATTTATCTCCCTTTGTTTCCGTGTGATTAAGGGTTTTTAGGTCAGGTCCTCGTCTGCAGGCTTGTATTAGTGACCTATCTCCTTATCTCTAAGCCTCTATACCTGTGCTGCATATGTGTCCAAAAGACCAAACCACATATTGCTTCTCCTTCCCCCGTCCCTCTTTATCTCCTGGTTGCTTTCAGTGAGACCTTGTATGATCTGGCCCATTTCATGGTCACATTGTGTCCAAGGATGAATGTACTTGGCTGCAGTCATCTTAAGCGGCCACTGGGTACAGGACAGGGATGGTGGTGGCTGGATGGGTAAAAGAGTGCCCCACACTGTTTAACTATTCAGGGACCAAAGATGACTAACTGTAGTCCCTGTTACGACCATTAACTTCTCCTGCCTTTATACCTTTTAAATATTGCATTGTCAACAGTTTTTCCATTGAGTTTATACAAGAGAAATGATACCAAGCCCTTGAGAATTAGCAGAAATCTCAAAAAAGACTTTGGGTCAAGAAACTGGGAGGTACCATGTATATAAACTTCAGTTTCTAAGTACACAATTTGCAGGTCTAGGATCTTTCAGGTCATTAAGGGATAATTTAATGCACTTGAAGGAAATCTTAGTTATTGCTGTGACCTAAAAAATATAGCCATCATAATCTCATAGCCACCAAAGAGGTGTATTTAAGTGTTAATTTATTTTCATTTGTATGACCTGGTATATCATTCACTGCAAATTTCTTTCTATCACTTTGGAAAAAGACCAAAACTTTATTTATTTAAAAACTTTACAAACATCTTGATAGTATTAATTGTGTGCTAGGCACTGCTTTAAGAGCTTTACTCAGTGAGGCAGGTATTCTCATTGTCCTTTATATCACCATTTTGTGGATGAGGAAACTGAGGAACAGGAAATTTAAACTGTATGTGTCACACAATTAGTGCACCTTCATGATCTGGCCCCTGTCTTGTTCACAGACCTCATCTCATTGCTCCTTTTGACTCTCCTTCTGGTCATCTCTGTGTCTCATGGTCTCTGCACAAGTGTGTCGTGCCTGCTTCTTCCCTCATTTCCCAGTGGTGATGAGATTATGTTATGAATATACGTGAAAGAGGTCCAATTCTAATGGTCACAATTCCTTGATGGTGGACATGATGAACTTCAATCAGAAGGTCAAAGTGTTTTAATACCCCCTCACCCCCACCCCCAAACCTGTGCTTTTTGGTCTCTTGTTGGGACCATCATCCATACTTGTGTTCTCTCTTCCCATTCCTGTTGGGAAGATCACTGCTCATTTTTGCTTCCGGGCCCACCATATGGTCTCCTCTGTGCCCACATCTCACCCCTCAGTAGCTCCTGTCAGGTTTCCCTTCATTATCTTCTCTAGTATAACCATGTCTCTTCTCCTTGACCACTGGGCTAGTGCTCGCCCCCTTCTTGGTCTTGCTTCCCTTCTTGCTTCTCCTCCATCTTACTTGCTCTTTCCGCCTTCTAGAATATTGTGCACAGGCAGGCAGTGATCATGTCACTCATCTCCAATGGCTCTTTGTCATGCTCAGAACTCAATCCAGTGTCTCATCACCAGCTGTGAAGTGCCTCATACACAGCCACCCTCAACCTTCATTTCTTCCCCATCTCCCCTGCTTGTGCCGTCAGGTTCTGTTCTCCTCACTCTGCGCTGGGAGCAACTGCATAGCCTCCCACCTCATACACTTGCCTTTCCCATCTTGAAAACTCTTTTCCAACTTTGCCCACAGTGTGCTTCATGTCTGCTCAGCTTTATTTCTTCGGAGAGGAGGATGACTCTCCATCCCCCAACACTGTTTGTTTTCCTTCATGGCACTTGACATCTTTTCCTACTACATATGTACATGCTCTTCTGTTCTCCCTCTAGGATGTACAGGGATTCAGCACCTGCAAAAGTACCTGGCACATATGAACTGTTTGTTAAACATTTGGAAGACATTGGTGAATGAATTATTGAAGAACTGAAATGTAAAATGGGAGTAGAGAGAGTTCATTTCTTCCAAAAGTTTTCTGCTGAAAGAGGCAAGGGAGCTTGAAGACAGTTTATCTAGGGGTGATTCCCTCCTCTTGATAGCAAAAGGGACTTTATTTTAGGGAACAAAGGGAGCTCAGGTTGAGGGAGCACCTGTCTCTCCTCCTGTTTTATACACGTTTCCTGCCCCTGGACCCCTGTCCTGCAGGTTAGAGCCCTAGGGAATGACCTGCCATTTCCAATCAGAGCAGCTGTGCTTCCTCCCACCCCCTTCCCCTGCACTTGTGCATCTTTCTGGAAGTTGGCCAGAAGCTTGGTGCCCAGGGCCTTATTCCTTTTCCAAATGCTCTGGGAGGCACTAGGAACCTATTGTCCTCTTGGGGTCCTTTAGGAGGTGCAGTGCTTTGGCTGAATAGCAGAGCATTTCTCAGGGAAACTCTCTCTCCAAGGTGTGTCTGCTCAGGCCTCCCAAGCAGTGACTTGTTTAGGTCTCTATCTTCCAGTCTCATTGTTACAGGGTAGCCCAGAGTGGACTGGGCTGCCTGTCTGTGGGGCCTCACCCGTGCACTCTAAATTCAGTTATACTGCAGATGCACACAAAAGGGTCAATAACAGGTTTATTTACAAAAGGGGAAAGAATAGAAAACAACCCAGGGAAAGAGAGAGGGATACACAGTAACTGGAATACCTTACCTGCTCAGCTGACTGAAAACACCGAGTCATGCGGGGGGTGGGGTGGGAAGGGTTGGGGGCAGTGGGGGGGTTGGAAGGGGAGAGAAGGGGAGACACACACACACACACACAATCGCACCCTATTTACCCTCTAATGTCCCAGAATTCCTACTAGCTCCGCCCTTGGGTCCTTGCAGTTCTCTCCCTGGTACTGCTGGGAGTTGTAGTTTCCAATCACTGGAGTAGGGGATAAGCTCCAGAAAGCTGGAATAGGGGGTGGGGTCCACAAGACTCTGCAGAGTTCCTTTAGGACATCCTTCCCCTTAACCCCTTAACATCATCTCTCCCCACTGATCTTGGCATTTTGTAGCTTGTGTGGAGCTGAGGGTAGCTGTATTGAGGGAGAGGCTGTAGTTGCCTCTCTCTATCTTAGCTAGGGCTCCAGGGGAACTAGCCCAATGGATATTCACTTTTTTATCTCTTCTCTAGATCTTACCAAATTGGGCTCACCTGGAATGTGGTCATCAGTTCTGTGGATTGGCTCATACTAAATATTTTGAGAACAGATGGAAGACTGGGAGCCAGTCCCCTAAGTAAAAATTTAAAGGATTATATTAGTTGTGACTACTTATGATAATTTTTGGAATGGACTTTGCTAAAACAGGATGAAAAATACATTGTATCATATTACTTCCCCTCACCAAGTTCACAGATTGCAATGAAATGTTTATTTTACTATAACTTGATTATGGTGTTGGTGTCTTAAAAAGGCTGATGTTTGTTATGCTTTAAGATAAACACTGTAGTATCTTATGTTATAGAGGTCAGACTGGAATCCAGCTTTCATCAGAAAAGGTAGGTGGAAAAGGCCTCTGCAGATAGGAAGCAGGAGACTCATGTCCCTGCATGAAAGCCAGGCCCCCAGCGCTTCCTGTTTCTAATTCCCATTTAGTGTCCTATTCTTAAATCTTTTCAGTTATCTTTTTTCCCCAGCCTCTACTAGCAAAGGGAACAGCTGACTGAAAGAAGGCCAAGGAGGTTGCAAATCAAAGTCACACTGATGGAAGAGAGTAATGACAGCTGCCAGCAAGGGAAGTGACAGCAAAGCTTACCCAGACATGCAGGGCTCCAGTAGACTAGCCTGGCACTGTTGGCTTTTATCTGCATGTCCAGAAAGATGCAGGGGGTTTGCCTTCAGGCATGACACACAGGAGGGGAGTGTTGGAAGGAATCGCTCTAGCTGGGAGGGACCTTAAAAAAATTGTTTTGAGTTTGCCAAGTCAAAGCATTCTGCTGGGGAGGAGATTGGGACAGGAAACAGGGCAAGTGTTGGTTGGATCCAACCAGAACCTGGAAGACTAAGAGGTGGTTTGCAAGGTGGGCATGAGTGTTAATGAAGAAATGTGAGCTGAGTTGCTTGTGGTTGGTTAGGATGTTTCAGAAAGTAAATGAAAAGAGTTTAGGTTTTTAGCGACTGACTACTTCTCATGTAAGCTACTTAAAAAAAAATCTGCCCCCCCCCCAAATCCGATGGGCATCTTCAGAGTGGAAAATAAGTTTTCTAGAGAGGAAGTGTGATAATCTTAGGATATAGGAGGGACATAGTATCTAGTGCCTTTTTAGCTAAATGTAGAAAGAAATTTTGCATTAGTTAACTGAGTATCGATAGGAGTGTTTGTATGGCACCATGTTTGCCCCCTTTTACAATGAATTCTTATTCCCACCCCCCAGGGTGTAGAGGGGATCTCTCTCCTGTCCTCTCTGTGAGAACCTGGTGGTGATTTTTGAGGGGAAAGCTCACTCTTTAAGAGTGCCTTGACCCTCTAACGACTTAACACTTAACAAAAGTTAAGTAAGTGTCCTAAGGGTTTGTGTTCCACAGCTCATGATCCAAGTAGGTAGATCTTGGCTGCTGTTCCCTTGGATGTTTCTCTCTCTCCAGATTTCAGAGTTTGCTACCTAAGTTCTATGATCATTTCAAGAGAACAGACTGATTTTAATTTCTCTACCTTTTTGTTATTATTTGGACAGACCAAACTATTTGGATAGGGCTCGCCTATCCATGATTTAGTCAGTTGGCAATTCCTTTGCTAAGCTGTCTCCAAGGCAACGTGACTTGTTCTCAGAACAGTGTGGTATTTTCCTCATCTCCAGTAGTGCACTGTGTCACACACTTTAAGTAATATCTCAAGATTTTTCTTACATCTTCTGATGATTTGTCCACCACAGCGTAGGACCTGTTGTCAGCCAGTGTCCCCTGCCATTTGGCCCATGACAACCCAGTAGAAAAGAACAAAGTTGCAGAGGCTTGGAGACAAAGGATGCATTTTGTGACTTTAAAGTTATTCTTGACATTTTCATTGCTTTAATGAAATGATCCTACTAAATTGGGACATGTTCCAAGAAGTAGACAAGCAGGTCAAAGAGAAAAGAAATTCAGGGAGAACAACTTTTAATACGTGGCCATTCTACTGATATAAAATATGTTTCTTTGTGGTCACCTGACTTTTAATATGTGGCCATTTTACTGATATAAAATATGTTTCTTCGTGGTCACCTGACATATCCATGGTTTTGTTCATGTACAGAGAAAGTGACTGGATGGAATATCCAGTCACAATGTTCATGAAGCTCTGAGTGCTGTGATTTGGTTCACATTCGCTCCAACTATGCATGAGACTAGACTCAGGCAAAAGAGCCCCAGGCATAATAAGCATTTGACCTATTTTCGACCTTGGCCACTTCTAATTCACACCTAAAGACCAAGCAAAGTGATAACTGTATGAATCAACAGCCTAGGATTTAGCTGGCCCTGGAGACGTTGCTTTAGTGTACTATGGGTGGGGTCTGAATTAGATGGCAGTCAGCTATGGACTCCAGGGGTGGCCATTACTGTGGGCAGATGTGTGCGGCTAGTGCTTGGCAGTGGAGATTGCTGCAGGGGGAATTCCTTGATAAAAAAATGAGTTAAAATGAGACAATGGATTATCCAGAAGTGTGCTTTTCTACTGACTACACTTTTATTGGTGAAGGCAATCAAAAGGAAAAAATGGAGTCATTAAAAAAGAAAGCTGCTATAATGTATTTATTTAATAACACATAGCACACAACTGTATGCATATATATGGATTTTTTTCCCTCTTAGTTTGAGTAAACCAAAGGAAACACTGCCTTTCCCCCACCAGATAAATGTAGATGGGAGGTTGGTACATTAAGACAAGGTAGGAACCTAATGTACAGGGGCAGAGGGACTACTTGCAACAGAGTTAAATCTTTATGCATGCGGGCCAAACTGCCCATGATCTCATTACACCGCAGAGAGCTTGCAAGCATTGCTCCCCAATCACAAAGAAAAATCAGCGTACAAGTGACCTGTGAATTACCATCTCTGCAAATCTCAGGCAAGAGCTGAGATTTATATACATTTTACATACCCCTGAGGAAATACCCATTTTATGCCATTGATAGGACAGATGTATTTTCCTCTGTGAAATGTGATCAGAATATAATTAGATGAAAATACACTGTGTGTTCAAAAACAGTGTTCTTTAAAACTCTTTGGTAATTTAGAACAGGCAACAGTATCAAATTAGAGGAGGTTTATGGGAAGGTTATTATTGTGGGATGGGACCTGTGCTGTTAGATCTGCAACAGTGCACTGATTTAGTTCTATGGCCATTGTACTGGGTTGAAAATTTCACATGTCCAAAAAAACTTTGTTTGAGCATGATTACTAATGTGACAGAATGTCTCACATTAGATAGTGTGATTCCATGAAAATGTCAATGTGGATTTGAGTCTTTTTTTTTCCCTCCAGAACCAATTTTACATGGAAGGAAAAAATGAAGATGGCTTTGTGGGAAACATGCTCATATTTCTAATAGAACTTACTAGAGCAATCACACAGACTGCTATTATTCTACTGCATCTGTGCATCTTACTGTAACAAAATATTTAATATGTTTCAAAATTTGAATTTATGGACTCAAGTGTATTCGTGTCATATCAGCAAAATACACAAAAACCTGACACATCTAATTTCTATGTAATCCCAAGTAGTATAAAATTATATGTGTATTTATAATGTTTAGGCATTCAAGTGAATTGTGTGACATAAGCGTGGACAATTATATACAAGAACATGAATAAAACATGTTCAAATGCATGAACAAGGCAGGCACCAGCCAAAAGAATTGTATATGTGCATGATAAATTAAGATGAAAATTCATCCTTTAATCTCTTCTAGACTTTGGATCACAGTATTTTATATCAGACTGAATACTATCCCTATCCCTAGAGAGGAATTATCAGTTGGTGAGGTTGGGAAGGGCACAACTTATAACTGGTGTTCTACAAGGATCTCAATCCTTAGTTTTATGTAAACCAAAAAGATGAGTCAAACATTGTTAGTGTTCCCAAACCTCTCTGAAGAGGTCCAAAGAAAGTGTGGATAAATGGTAATGGGTTTAAAGACAGGCTTAGCAAGGGTTTCTTCTGAATTGAAGGTGTCAGGAACTCACTTTACAAAGCAGAATGAGTATTCTAAGCAGGTTTGGGCATCATCAGGATTGTTGATGTGCTCCAAGGATTCAGTAACCACTAGCCTTGTACTGGTATTTGTCAAAACCTTACCATGTGAAGAATGTCTAAGAAAAGGAAAGCTTATGGGGGCATCTTAAGGCTTGAAACTTGACATATGACAGTTGACAATGTGGTTCCAAGTTTTTTGATAACCTTCCCATTGAAAGATGAGTTCATGTCCCTCCCTGGGAATCTAGGCAGGTTTGCGGCTTCTTGGGCCACTGGACACAGAGAAAGAGATGCTGTGATGTTGAAGCTTGGTCAGAGAAGGCCATGTCACACTGCCCAGCTCTCCTAATGAGCTAACCTTGGGAGATGTTAGAAGGAAACCCCAGCCCCTGGGATGGCCTGGCCAGAGAGGCCATGTGGGACGCGCAGGAAGACAGGCAGTCAGGTCTTCAAATGATTACACCTTGAATATTCCCAGGATTGAGGAGCAGAAACTGGCCCTGCTTTCCACTGCTTCTCCAAATATCTGGCCCACAGAAGCCAAGGGATGATAGATTGTTATTTTACACCATTTGGTTTAGGTTGGTGGCAGCAGTCACTGGAGCAAGCCAGTATTCCCAAACTGATCTTTACTAGTCGTCTTTGGGGAGCAAGTTAAGCACACATTTCCACATTTCACCCCTGGACATTCTAATGTAATATGACAGACCGGGGAGGGGGTAAAGAAATCTATCTTAACAAGTGGCACAGAAAGTTAACTACAATGAAATGTCTCCAAGATGCCACATGATTTATTGGCCAATTTCAATATATGAATTTTTCATGATAACATTTCTTTGAATACTCGAAACGGGGCCACATCTTCGTTATTCCCCTTATTTTAAGATTATGGAGCACCTCAATTAAAGGTCTAACTATTTTTCTGGTCTCACTTGTGAAAAAGTAGAGAACAAGACAAGAACACTCTCATTACTAACTCAGAGCAGCCAGAGGTCAGGGAGTTTTGGTTGGAGGGACTTTTTCAGAGGAGAAAGGGCCAGTATTAGGTTTTTGATGCTGCGAACCTGGACCTGGCTTAGGGAAGAAGGGGGTCGTCACAGGTGGAGGCTGGAGGCGTTTATTATGTGCCAGACTGTATGCTAGACACTTTAAATAGATTACCCTAGCTAGTCCTAATAACAAATCTGTCATAAAGCAAGATCACTATCCCCATTTCATGAAAGTGAGAACTGAGGCATATTTGTGACTTGCTCAAAGTCAAGTAAATTGGGGATTGTGGCCCCTTCATCTTGATTGAGGTAGTTGGACTTCAGAACTTGATCGTGACTGGGCTGGACCCCTGCACAGACTGTTTCTGCCTGGGGCCCTCTTCTTGCCAAGTTCATACTTTTTTTAAAGATTTATTTATTTATGCTTATAGAGCTGGGTGTGGTGGGTGAGAGGATTCACCAGAGACAGAGTGGGGAGCAGAACAGGCAGATTGACTGAAACGTATTGCTGAGGGGAGCAGTGGGCAGGTCAGGAGAGGTCTGCTGCATCATGTGTGTTATCTCCCTGGCGGGGCATTGAACTCTTGCTGCAGTGGCTTTGGAGAGCTTCATAAGTGGTGCTTTAACCTGTTGCGCCACCAGGGAGAAACCCACCAAGTTCATACTTTCTAATATGCACTGCTTTTAAAGATTTATTTATTTGTACATACAGAACTGGGGTACAGGCCAGATGTGCAGGGGCAGTGAGAGGATTTGCCAGAGGCAGAGTGGGAAGCAGAACAGGCCGAAGTGCACTGCTGAGGGGAGCAGCGGGCAGGAAAGGAGAGTCTGCCGCACCATGTGGTCACCTCCCGGGCAGGCGGGGATCGAAGTCATGCTGAAGTGGCTTTAGCTTCTTAGTGCTGTGGTTTAGCCCGCTGCACCACCAAGGGAGGGCACAAGGTACATTCATGCCAAGGCAGGTCCTGGAGACAGAGTATGCGGGTACATCAGAGGACGTCAGACTGCCTTTGGCAATAGGACAAATCAGGAAGAACTTGATTGCATTTGATTAGGTTTCAACTTCACCCTTCTGGAAATGGGGAGTCTTGGATATAGATCATCCCCTCTAGTTTAGAATAGGACCTCAAGGAGAGAATGGAGTTAAAGGTTGGGATGTTTCAGGAGGTCACCCTGAATGGGCAGGTCCTCTGACATTTAGTGGGAGACAGGAAGAAACTGTGAGGCGTGGAGTAATCCCAGGTAAAATGCAAGTCGCACTACAGTTGAGAAACACTAGGTAATAACCTCAGTAAAAACTTGAAAAAAAGCATATAAATAAGTACAGGGTTCAGTGATGAATAATTTTATTTTATTGGTAAGGGGAGTAAATATTTTCTCTTAACTGTCTTGAAGTGCCAAACTCACAGGGAAAAATTTAAGGGCTGGTTCCACAGAAACCAAAAACAGCAGCATTTTAACTTTTGGACATGCGCCTGAGGTTATTTTAATCTAGCTCTTAATAGAAGCTATTTATTTGTACACATTCTCATTCATTTGGTCAACAAGTATTTATTGAGTGCCTTTTTATGGGTAAAACACTGTTCAAAGCTTAGGGGATATGGCTTGAGCCTGAACAAGAAACCTAAAGACCCTTACCTCATGGAGGAGGGGGTTTATAACCCCCAAATTCCAAAGGGGGATAAAACATGAGAAAAATGTTTCAATCAATTGTTCCTTCTACAGCCAAGAATTATTTATGTGGGATCTTTGAAAATATAACTAGGGCTACATTTCTTCATAACTAGACAAGCTCATACTCCCAGGAGTGTACACACTGTCTGTGTCTTGTAAGATAGGTGGATGTGGACAGCATCATTAAAGCCAGTTGCTAGCACAGACCTTACTGGGGACTGAGAGAAATGAGGATTTATTTAAAATGGTGGAACAGAAGAGTGGGCACCTACAGAAAATCTTGCCAGTGCAGTTATCTTAACTGTCATAAATATTTTAGTGAAATCAGTGCCTAAAAGGCCATTAGTATTGACCTAATTGGTGGCTAATAAGGCAAAACTCAAAGACTGCCAAGTATCCTTTTAAAGCAGAATTGCTTTCATTTTACTTCTACTCATTTTCCCAAATCTCATTGTTGGGCCATCCAGGCAGGCAGGAAGGAGAAATACATGTTGGGTAGAAAGAATATGTTAAGTGTTATCATCATTTCTTTCCTTCTTCTTTTTTTTTGGTGATACTTCAAATAATGTTCTTAATTTGGTAGATTGTTCTCCTATCACTAGCTCAGTAATTATAAGAGATGTCCTATTTATCCCTTAAGTTAAAGTAGTCCTGGTCAACCACCTGCTGTCATGGAGGGTCATTTATCAATAGAGGAGTTGTGTTTTGCCTTTCCTGTGCATTAAGAGAAGGTGGCCACTCCTTGGACTTAGTGTCTCAGGAGAAGTTTGGACCGGAAGGGAATGCTTTCTCCTCTCTGATTCAAGTTGAAACTTGTTTAGGTGATTATTCTAAAGTGACAAGGAGATCAGAAGAGAGAAGTAAGAAAATAGTTAAGGAAGAACAGGAGGGAGAAGAGATCCTCTGAGGCTGATGGGATCTTCTCTCAGTGGACAGCAGAGGGAGCAGCAATATGGAAGGCTGGATGACTCTAGGCACCATGTTTGCTGGTCAAGGGAAAGACTCAAACTGAAAGCAGGGAGAGGAGAGGGGAATTCCAGGAATGCAGGAAGGCTGCTTATTTGCTCTGGATTGCCCATTGCTAAGAAGTGGAGTTGCGCAGTGTAGGAAATCCTCATGGACATCCAGCTGTTGGCTTGTAAGAATCTTGGAGTACAGAGGGGGAAAGTTTACTCCTTTCAGAAGGGCTGGGGGCTAGTGCTTATCTATTGGGCAAGACACTGTCACTTGGTTGCAAAGCAGAACCTATTTTCTCTGGGAACTAGAATGTCAATGCCAGAGTGAACCTAGAAACCAGAATAAACCAGAACCTAGAAACCAGTGACAGACTTACTCTTTTGTTACTGACTAAGCTAATGGTTTAAGGCTTCTGAATCATCCTTAACTTGGGACAAGAGGGCAAGCCTAGAACCCCGATCTGGATCAAGGCCAGATTTTAAAGCAAAGGCTCAAATGGATTTAGGTTTGAGTGTTAAGGAAGCTAGGCAGAAAGCTAAGCAGCCCTCAAAGCCACCCTGTCTCTAGGGTTCTTGTGGTGGTGTCAAGTCTAGAATCTATCAGTGACTATCCCCACCTCCCTAGAGCTTTGTGGCTTATTAAAGTTAAAGAATATTTAGATTCTGTTCTGCCATATCAGATCAGGGGATTTAAAAAAATTGAGTGGGTAAGTAATAAGCTCAGATAATCATACTTAGTCCTTGGAGCAGCATGTGAGTCATTTATTAATGCAGGGGCATTAATCTGCTCTATCATAAATACAGGATAATCATCCAGATGATGTGTGAAGTTCTTTCTAAATTTCTTTTCTTTATTTAGTCCAACATAAGAATTAACATATGGTGCCTTTGCCATGGGTACATGTGGATGAGGCCAGTTATGAAGAAAGCCAAAGTTTATTGTGATATGGGTGTGGTTCCTAGAATCAGTCAATAAGAATGTTAAGCCTTCTATGACTGGGACTAGGTATTGGGGGCACCTATGAAAACCTTAGATACATGCCTCTGAGAATTTCTAACCTAGTAGGGGAGGTAGACTGAGCTGTAAGAATCAAGGCGGGTAGGTGAGAATTTGGGAACCCATGGAGGTGGGGCTTTGTAGGATGAAGGTAATTGGAAATGATAGTCACATCCTGGGGGAAGTGAACACATACAAAGATAATAGCTCCCAATATTTGCATCTTCAGTTCAAAGCAGGGAGGATTCTTTAAGTTATCATGGGAGGAGGCTATCTTTTAGAGAAACAACAGCAACAGCAAAAGAAGGTGAATCACTGGGTAAATCATCTGAGCTGTGATGTCATTGGAGACCAAGTCAGAATTAGAGATCATGTGGAAACATTTGTAACATTTCTCTTCCTTTAAACTCCCCCCCCTCTTTTTTTGAGCCCCTCCTATTTTGTAGGGGGATTATCAGTGTTTTGGGGAGAAAAATAAATTTTAGAAAGTTGAGATGGGTGGACTGCTAGCAACAAGAATGGTGGGGAGACTAGAAGGGTTTCTTTCTTTTTTTTTTGAGAGTGCTTTGATGGTGGGGTGATGTTAATTCTCATTTGAACATTTTTCAAATTGATGCTGAGACTGCCCCACCATTTTTTGCCCTTTTGGGGCTAGGACATTTCAGAGGCACATGTGGGGGGCTTACTTTTGGGTTATAAAAGTCCCCTGTTTTTCTTTATTTTTGTCTGTGTCCAGTTCCATAGCCAATCTCGGAGTGGGGAAAATCCTCAAGGAGAGAGGATTGATGGGCAGGGAGGTAAGAGGACATTCTGTCAGCTTGCAGCTTCCTTTTGTGATTTAAGATATTTTCTGGATACCCTTGTAGCTTCAGCAGAGAGTATTAGCTTTCATATGCCACCTACCCTGCAAGAAAGGCATCCCTGATAATGCATATTCAAAGAAGGGGCAAGTGGAGTTGCTGAAACCGCTTGGAGTTTTTGAAAAAGAGCTCTGGCTACAGTTTGATTCTAAAGAGTCAGAAGCATTTGGCCAGGGAAAGGAAAAGTTAGTTTCCATCTCTTAAATTTTTCCCCATATGCAGAGCTGTGCTATTTTGTATGTGTTATTCCATTTAATGATGTGAAACATTCGACAAGTGAACAAATTGAAGTTTAGAGACACAAAATCTATTTTCTAATAGGTAGTAGAGCTGAGATTCATATTGAAGAACCTCTGGCACTAAACCAACCTTTAATCACTATGCTTTGTGGTCACCGCAAATCAGATTGTGTGATGTTAAAGCAGGGACTGCCCCCCAGAGGGTTATTTTGAAAAGAAGAGAATTGCGCTTCAGTCACATGTATTGGATATTTTCCTAGAGTTTAGTGGGAGGGTTTAGTGGCAACAGAGAAAGGGTGGGGATGGTAGAGACTGTGTCCAATCCCACAACCAGGGCTGCAGCATGTGGGCAGTTATGCACCATGAAGAATTGCCCCAAATGTTGATAGTTTCACTATTGAGAAACATACATACAGGGCCCTTCCTGGTAGCACAGTGGCTTAAAGCACAGCACTAAGAAGCTAAAGCCACTTCAGCAGGAGTTTGATCCCTGCCCAGGAGGTGATCCACATGGTGCAGTCGACCTCTCCAGACCCGCCTGCTGCTCCCCTCAGCAGTGTACTTGTCAGTTAGCTTGTTCTGCTCCCCACTCTGTCTCTGGTGAATCCTTTCACCGCCCATGCACCTCTGGCCTGTACCCCAGTTATGTATGTATAAATAAATAGATCTTTAAAAACAAAAAGCATACATGTAGAAAATGTGGCAGTGGGATAAATGGGAATTTCTGGCAGTCAGATACATATGAGGGGCTGAATGGGGACTTTTCTTATCAATGCACAGATTCAAAGTGAGGAAAATAACTTAGCTTGCTTTTCAAGCTTTCCAAGTCCTTTCCAACCTCTACTAGTTTTTCTTTTAACCTGGATATATATATATATATATATACACACACACATATTTTTTAACATAACTTATTCTTGTCCTTTTGGTCCAGGAACAACTCCAAGCTTCGTAAGTAGGTCTTTTCAAACCACTGCTCAGTTTATGTCCTCATCCTGTATTAGTTACCTGATGCTGTGTAACAAATTTCCTCCAAATTCAGCAGCTTAAAACAACGAAGTTTCTGGTCTTTCCCACATTTTATTGTGTCAGGAACCTGGGCGCTGGTGGTTCTGGTTCAGGAGCTCATATGAAGTTGTAGTCAAACTGTTGGATGGGGTTGCATTCGTCTAAAGGGCTGGAGGATCCACTTCTATTATTTACACTGGTTGGAAGCCTTCAGTTCTTGACTGTGTGCCATGTTTCAAAGGCTGTCTGAGTGTCCTCAATACTTGAAAGTTGACTTCTCTCCCAGAGTAGGGCAGAGCCTCAGAGGGGACCAAAACAAACCACAGTATCTTTTATAACCTAACCTTGAAAGTGACATGCTATCACTTCTGTATTCTGTTGGCCGGCTAGACCCATTCTCCAACATGGCAGGGTGGAGGGGTGAGGTGGGGGTGATCACTGCACATAGTGTGAGTGCCAGAACACAGGACCACTGGGGGCTGCTTACTTTATAGCACTTATCCCTATCTGATTTCTCTTGTTAATTTGTTTACTTGATGATTATTAATCTCTCCCCCACAAGAATGAGAACTGTACTAGTAAAGAGAGATTTAACCTGACTCACTCCTACCTCTCCAGCCCTACAAGAATTTCAGACATAGTAAATATTGTGGGAAAATAAATATCTGAGCCATGCATGTATTAATGGTACAATATAGGTAATCACTAACTGACCTCCATCTCTTAAGCCAAAATTTATTTTTTATCACAATGTTTGCCATTATATTAAGAGCTGACTTAGGCTGGCCAAAGAAACAGGAGCATGAGATCGAAAGAGATAAACTCATGCCAGCTGTCATAAGGCAACATGGGTGGAGGTGGGAGGGATTATGCTAAGTGAAATAAGTCAGAAGGTAGGCCATAAATATCAGATGGTTTCATCTATATGTGGAATATAGAGAAAAGGGACAAAGAGTCAGGAAAAAGACAGAACTTGCAAGCTGACCTGAGATCTGAGGCATATAGCAGGGGAGGAGGAGAAAGAGGGGTCAAAACAGGGGAGGTAAAAGCATAAGGAATGGGGGAGGCGGGCCACAGGTGCTATGGAGGTGGGAGAACTTTGGGGATAACTGAGGGGAGAAATCAAATAATGTCCATAAATTAACAGTGGCATAAGGAAATAGATTAATTAAAAAAAGAGACACAGGAACATGAGATGGATGTCTAGTTTTGATTTTTTTTTTTACTTTAGAAAAAGAATTAGCTATATTCATAATCTTGATTTTGCATTATGTCAAAATAGTCTGGTGCATAGATTCAAAACTGCTTTCACATTCTTCATTGCATTTGATCTAAACAGTGCCGTGTTTGAATTGGTAGAACCTTTGCTTATAGATGAGGGATTGGTAGTTTGGAGAGGTCAGTGACTTACTTAAGGGATATGCTTAGTGGGTAGCATGGTATCTAAACAAAACCTCTGTTCCAAATCAATGACACTGTTGCTGAGTCCAGATTTCCTTTGTTTCATGCTTAGAGAGTACTTGTCTTATAAGAATTTTAAATAGTCTTATACAAAATGATATTCTCAGAAGTTATTCTAAGAATAATTTATTTTTTTTTCATATGTGCATGAGCTTCTTCTTGCATACCAGGGTGATTGTATTAATTTGTCATTATGGCATGGTCTTTGAATTGTTTATTTAACTTGATTTAGTTATCATTTATTTGACAGTCTGCTGTGTGTACCAGAACTTTGTTAACTGCTACATATAAAAAAGGGGCTTATATGTCCTGATTTTAAAGGATGATATTTCTTGTACTTTATTTTCATAATTTTAAAAGCCACTTAGGTGGCTTTCAGAATTTTTGAAAAAGATTAAAATGTATAAAATTGGAGGAAAAATTCACCGATCAACCAAAAGTTAATTACTGTTACCATTGGAGAATTTGCTCTGTATATGTGTATGCATATGTGTATATGTATACCTTTGTATTGTACACACAATAACACTTTAATGCAAGAAATATATTATGAATCAACATAGTTGTATATCCTGATATATGTATATATATCCCACATCATTAGGTACTTCATAAGAAACTGCTTTTTCCTATTTTGTGATGTTACGAAGATCTAAAATCAACGTTTATGAGCATAAATCTTGTTCAGATCTTACAATCAATCTTTGGAATAAATCTTGGAAATCTGCTCACAAAGAGTTCACGTCCCAGTTGAGAATGAAAGTGGGCAGGGAGACAAAGAGAGAGACAATTTTCATGTAGGTGTGGATTGGACAGTGGAGATAGGTTACCAGGGTCAAGCGTGGCTCAAATGGGTTGGGGGAGCGCATCGGTAGTAGTGACAAATTTGTGTTTCGATGCTTCCTGAAACCCTCAGACTGCCAGTCACACATATTTCAGCTTTGACTCTGAAAGAGTAGTGTAGTCTAAAAGTGTGACCGTATGCCAATGGCACCAGCAATAAATACAGAGCTGAGACCATTCTCCAGACCTTGGTAATTGTAGATTGCATCCTGTTATCCCATCTGAAGTCTTTGTGTTCTACCCAGCTGATAAACCTACATGTTTTGCTTACCACCTAATTTCCCTTTCCATCAACACCAAGCCCATGTTTGAAAATGCATGAACAGTTATTGCTATTATGATGATGACTATTATTATTATTACTTTGATTTTATAGTGTGTATTTTCTTTTAAGAGCTGAAAAGTCTTAAGAAATATTATATCACTAATCCTTACAATATCACTATGAAATAGGTAGGTGGCAAATACAAGCAAGTATCAATATTATGCTAAATCATACTTAAGTATATGGTATGAAATCCTGTACGATCTAATGAAAGTAATATCCTTTTGCTTCTGGTATTTTATGTTTATATCCCTTGTGTTGTTAAGTTTCTAAGGGGTGGGACTTGGCAATCTCATATGTTTTTCTTTCTCTCATGTCAGTGGTGTTTCTTTTGCATTTATATGAAAAACGTTTAAATATACTAAAAAATTCCTGTTCTGAAAGATATTTTCCAAGTACAGCCTCAGCGATGCCCATACATAAAGAAAACAGAGATACTTAGAATTACCAAATGAAATTGAAAACAAAGGCTATAATTTAATCCTGTTAACGTCTATATTGAGGCATTTCTGGACAGAGTCCAATCCATCTTGCCATCTTGCGGGTTACCATGCCACATGAGTTCTTTCCAAACTTAGTCATTTGTTCATTACGTTTGCTAATTCTATTGCTTCTTTATCAACAACTAATTTAAAAAATTTTAAGTAAATTTTCCTTGAAAGGAAATGTTATATTACCACCCCAAATGGAAGACGTGCTATTTGATATAAAGTAAAGTAACACTAAAAATAAACACTGTGAAACCAAACAATGTTATTAAATTCAAGTCTGTACACTTTGATCCTGAAGCTGACTCTCTTTTTGTTAAAACTTTAGCAAGTACTGGAGTGGTGTGAAAGATATATTGGTAACAAACTGAGATTATCTCCCTGAGACTATGAGCATTAACAGAGTTACTAAGGGATGATTTTTCTGACTTTATGAATTCAGTTATTTAATGGCTATACACATACTATTCCAAACAGCTTCCTTTAACTCCCATAGTTTTGAACAAGAATTGTCATATGTAACCGTAAAACTCTACCCACAGTTTCCCCCATTACTCCTACTCTCCTACTTCCTTCCAATAAATAACTCCTTCTCCTTCTATCTGACAGGACTTTTCCTTTTTTTTTTTAAAGATTTGTTTATTTATGCATACAGAACTGGGGTACAGGCCTGAGGTGCTGGGGTGGTGAGAGGATTCGCCAGAGAATGGGGGGCGGGGAGCAGAACAGGCAGATGAACGAAGTACACCGCTGAGGGGTACAGTGGGCGGGTCAGGAGAGGTCTGCCATGTCACATGGGTCACCTCCGGGGCAGGGATGGAATTCATACTGAGATGGCTTAGCTTCTCAGTGCTGTGCTTTAACCCGCTGCACCACCAGGGAGGTCCCAGGACTTTTCCTTTTTTCCCTTGACCATCTGAATCTTTCCTGTCTTCAAGATTGATTTTAAATTCTTCTTGTTGAGGTTCCTTGATTTCCTGGGCTTGTGGAAATTTCATTGTCTCTTGAATTCCTTTTAGAGTATTTAGTTCATATTGATCATATCCAGTTTATCTTCCTTTCCCCCTTCCCCTCCATCTCCTGTTTCTTGAGGTAACATACATTTAATAGACTCTGGTTGAGAATCTTCTTGTGGAAGAATATGTCTTTGTTACTAGCTGAGGAAAGAGAAACCCAATCTCTCTCTCTCTCTCTCTCTTTTTTTTAAAGATTTATTTATTTGTGCATACAGAAATGGGGTACAGGCCAGAGGCTCAGGGGTGGTGAGAGGCTTCACCAGAGACAGAATGGGGAGCAGAACAGGCAGATTGAGGAAGTACACTGAAGAGGGTAGCAGTGGGCGGATCAGGAGAGGTCTGCCACACCATGTGGTCACCTCTGGGGCAGGAGGGAATCAAACTCATGCAGAAGTGGCTTTAGCTTCTCAGTGCTGTGCCACCAGGGAGGACCCAGAGACCCTATTTTTTTTTTATTACAAAAGTTTATTTTTACATAATTTTGTACATTTTTTTTTTTCCATCTCAATTGTAATCCCCGCGGGTGAAACCCAATCTCTTAATCTCCGTTTTACAATGGTGCTTTCAAGGAGCAGTGCTCAGTCAGGAACTATGACTTTTTTGAGACAAAATGTCTCCAAGCTTGTTCCATTTAAGATCTGAATATCTGTTTGTTAACTGGGGTTGTATTTACAGTAGTTTGATGACTGAGTGTGCTTGTTCACTCTGTTCATTGTCATTAGAGCAGAAGTAGAAACTTTCATCACCCTGTAAGTGAGAACCCTAAGATCTAATTTATTTCTGCTTTGACTTGGAAGTCAGGGACTTTAGGAAAGGCCTGTCTTACTCAGAGGTGTTAAATTAAATCAAATGGAAATTTGGGCTTTGGATTCAACTTAGTAGCTTGATCATTGGGAAGTTATAGAGAGCATCCCTGGAAGACGAAAGCTATCTTGGATCACCTGACATAGTTTCCATTATTCAAGCCCTCAGATCATATTTCTTTCTTTAGTGTATTTTCCAGATTCCTTCTACCATGACAGTATTGCTTTTTAATTTAATCCTTCCTTTTGGACTCTGCTTGCCAGATTAATTAACTGCATTTGTCTCCTATCCTGAGAAGTAATTGTTTCTAAGATTTAGGAGCAATGTTGTCCAATAAAATCACAAAATTTGCTAACCAGTTGTTAACTCTGTAATCTTAATATTTCAGTTGGGTAAAATTGAAAGTACCAAGATCATTGTCTTAATACTGATAAACTTCCCCTGTGTAAAATCTTCCTATTGTGTATGGTTATATGTCATATGACTTTTAAGATACTTGACTGTGGTGTATTTCTTTAAGAGTATACTCTTTTTGCAGAGGCCTTATCTTCGTGTGTGAAACTTTTCAAAAAACAGTACATTTTAAACAACACAGAAAGCTGTTATAAAAGACTGGAGTTCACATAGAAACCAGAGATATCAAATCCAACCAAGCAAATCCATAGTTCTTTCTTATTTTTTGTTAAAGGTATTGAGATTGCATTTTTATGGGTTTTATAAAATTGCCGTATCCCTAGGAGTATTAAAGGGTTAATCCATTTCATTTACTTAAATATTCCAAACCACGATGAAAACATTTTTGCACCTAAGAGGAAAGATTGTGGGTGAAAAACTGAAGATACATGATTTATCACTCCCCTCACAAATAAAATTTATTCATTGCATCCACCAGCCATCACACAGATGGTCAGAAAATTGGCTTTGTGTAGGGATGTGGATTCAGGCATGAATATTAATACGAGACAGATGTAAACGCATATTAATATGCATTTGCTTTGCATGGACTGACATTACAATATTTTCATTAAAGAAACGGCATTCGAAAAGAAAGTATAGGTCACCTTTTACAAAGAATAAAATTGTATGGTAGAATATATTTATTGGCTTTAGAAAACTATTGTTGACAAGAAATAGAAAAATTAATGTTGAATCTGTGGTCGGATGTTTATAACATGGCAACAGAAGCTTCAGAAAGATTTTTTCCTCTGGATTGCAGTTAAACTTTATTTCCTAACTTCACCTACACAGGGGTGTCAGCTTCCACTTGAACATTCTAGGAAGCTAAGCCCTGTTTGGACATGATACATGGACAGGTATAAATTAGGAGGAGTCTGAGATAAACTGAACTATCTTGAAAGATCCATTCACATCCTAAGACACAAATTTTCAGTGTGGTTGCCATAATGGTAGTGATTCATAAAAATATAAGATTTATGCAAACGTGGTACTTTAGGAATTTTTTTTTGGTGTAGGACAGCATTTATGCTCACATCAGCGCCGGCATCTGTGCTGTTAGTATCTGCTTATGGTAGCATTGTGCTTCCTTCCCAAGTGGAAGGAGAGAACGTGACATTGTAAAAAGCTATTCACATGCTTGCTGCTTTGTACTCACAAACCATTCACAGGGTGTTTTGCCACTAAAATATTGCTTACTGGAGAGAACAGCAGCTTTCTTCTGTTTGTGAATCCCCTTAAAACTGCTGTGTTGGCTCTTCAGACAAACATGATTACATCCCAGCACATGAACACGCACATTAATAATTATAAATGATCTGTTATTGATTATTCACTTCAGTGACTTCTCTAATCCTTACAAAACATGCATGGAGCTTCTAAATTCCATTGCCCCCCGCCAGATTCAACCCTCAGACTTCCTCTTGACTTTCCAGCTGCCTGTTCAAAAATTCACCTGAAGGGCCAGTAATGTGTCCAAATGGAGTTGACTTGTCCCCCTGACCCTAGCAAGGATGTCAGGGTGTGTGTTTATGTGTGAACTCTGGTCTGGGGTCAGGAAGATTTGGGTTCAAATTCTGGTTTGGTCTCATTGGCTCCATGACTGAGGAAAGTAGTTCAACTTTTCTCAGCCTCAGTGTTTTTGCGGTTTCCACAGTTAAAGAGTATTTGGTGTTTTAGATGTGAAAATTTATGGAAAATTGCCTAGCATCTGTGGTGCATAGTCATTTTTCAGTTCTATTTTCATAATTTTCTGTTTCTTTTACTGGCTGAGCCATTTTTTTGATTTCTCTGTCATTGTACTCAGTTATGTTCATTTTTATCTCTTGTTCTTTTCACTGTTGTCACTGAGTCTTGACCTTCATCACACTTCTCTTGCTCTTTCTAATTTTTTAATATATTTTATATCATTCTGTTTTGTACAATGTATGAAGTCCACATGAAATTCTCACCACAAGTTCACCTGTGTCCCATCCCCATAGTCTCTTGAGTTTTTCCCACCCCACCCCTGTTTCGATCCTCCTTCCTCCTCCTCCCCTGCACTATCTCTAATTTATAGTTGCCTGCTGATTTTATTTGGTCTTTCATTATAAAATAGGTTCACCTATCTCTTCATCTAAACCAGGATTGGTTGATTTTCCTAAAACATAGTGTTGGCTAGGTTTGTTCTTTGTCCAAGAGTTTAGTAACATGTGTCAAGTAAAATCCAAATCCTGAACTGGCAGGCAGGATCTTCTTTTGTTGAGCTTCTATTCTGTTTCTTTGGATGGGTCTCTGTCTTCTCAACACATCTTCAGGACTGCTTTTACCCAAGTTTGCTGTCACCTTCATGCCTTGGCCTTGCCTGAATTCCATCTGGAAGAGTGCCTCTTCGTATCACCACCTTGGGGATACTTACCCATTCGACTAACTCAGTTGCCAGGAATTATTTCCTCTGAACACCATAGCAATTGTTTTTGGCCCAGTAAATGTTTGCTGAAAATTTTATTTGACAAGCAATTTAGAGAGCTTTAGCTGATTCAGCCTACATGATGACTCTAAGTGTTCTATAGCTAAGATAACTGAGGTACAGAGAGTTGTAGGCAGTTCCCTTGTTCAGATTTGGTAAGAGGCAGATTTGGGTGTTCTGTGTCATTAGCCATATGTATTAGATACCACACTGCTTCTCAACTGCAAAAATTTTAGCATTTCATGCATTTTCCTTGCAGTTGTATTCCTATTAATATTGGATACAGTTGTCTACCAAATCTTCCATTAAAAAATAAGCTATCATTTATCTGCATTATTGAAACATTTAACTTTTTCTATGATGTTTGAGTAAAAAAATTGAAACCAGTGGTTGAAAGGATTATGGATGAGTATAGCTATCTGATGTCTGTTTTTTTTTTTTCTTCCTCTCTCACCTATCTTGGTTGAGTGTGTGAAGAGGCATCCTGCATTAAGAAGGACAAGAATACTCCACTGCTTCTCTGTACCCAGTAGTTTCAGGGTGAATAACAATCTGGTTTTTCTCACTGCCTTGTTTCCAGTGCCTAGCATATTGCATAGAATATGACTAGTAAACAAATGCTCAAAGAACCATTCTATTTCCTCATGTTGTTCTAAGTACTTTTAGTAATAAGTTATTTATATGTTAATTTATTCCTTCGTGTTCATTATGATCACCCTAGGTGTGGTTCCTAAAGTTGCAATTCAAGAGTTCCACATCTAGTTGCTTCCAAAGAAACAAAGAAATTAATCTTTATTTTGCACTTGAGGGTGGCTGGGCGTCATAGCAAATAAAGCCTAAGATGATTACAGAATATATTTAAGGGGTCCCCTGACCCTGCTTTGATTCACTCATGCAGGCATGCAATTTTTTTTTTTTTTTTAAGCAGGGACACCTAGGCAGGGGAACACAGGCCTTTGAGGCGATTTGTGTATGTACCTAGAGGTCCATGAGATTGCCAGATTCACATACTGATTGTACATGAAATTTGGGAATGAGAGGGCCTTACTTGTTATTTTTTAAAAAGATTTATTTATGCATACAGAACTGGGGTACAAGCCAAAGGTGCAGGGGTACTGAGAGGATTCACCAGAGACAGAGTGGGGAGCAAACAGGCTGACTGGTGAAGTACACTGCTGAGGGGAACCCCTGATGGGTCAGGAGAGGTCTGCCACGCCATGTGGGTCACCTTGGGTGTGGGGATCAAACTCCTGCTGAAGTGGCTTTAGCTTCTTAGTGCTGTGCTTTAACCCGCTGTGCCACCAGGGAGGACCAGGGGCTATTTTTAAAAAGAAGTTATCTATTATATTTCCTTGTCCTTTAAAAGGGCAAAATAATATATTCACATTGTAAGTAAAACCAAACTTTACAGAAGCACATCGTAAAAAAAACAGCATAGTGCACATCAGTAAAAAGTTTGAATTCCTTCCTTTCACTGTTTACTCTTTATCCTCAAACTTTCTCCTCATAAGACGATCATGTCACAATTCTACGGGAGAACTGACTTTAATAATGTATGGCTATTTTATCATATTAGTACACATAGGTTTACCTTTTTAAAAATACTGTATTTTGAAATAATTATCAAGACACAGAAATTTGCAAAAAAAAATGTATAGAAGGTTTTGATTTTCTTCCAGTGGTAAAATATTATATCTGACTATAGCTCAACATACAGTATATGCGTATAGCACAGAACTACCATGGCACAATCTAGAGTTTACAGAGATTTCACTAATTTTATGTGTATCTGTATATACATGCTGTGTGTGTGTGTGTGTGTGTGTGTGAGAGAGAGAGAGAGAGAGAGAGAGGGAGAGAGGGAGAGAGAGAGACTATGTAATTATATCACAAAGAATTGTGTAACCTCTGCCATAGTCAAGGTGCAGGTTTGTCTATAATCATATCTGCTGTGCATTTCATCCTAACATCAGTCTCTTTTCCTGCTTTCCCCGGCAACCACTAGCCTGTTCTTTAGCTCTATAATTTTGTTTTTTCAAGACTGCTATATAAACAGGATCATATAACTTGTAGTCTGTTGAGATTTGCTTTTTTTTAATCACTCATCCACACCATGGCATTTTACAGATGAGGAAACTGAAATTTAACTTTAACCTTAAACTTTAAGTGCCAGAGGTTCTGAAACTTGAATCTTGTCTTCTTTTCCAAGAAAATTTATGATACATCACTGGTTATAGCAAAACTAGGATCAGGCACACACACCTACATGTGCATGTGTGTACACACACATGTATGTACATATACACACGTGTGTACATACAATCATATATGTATGTACATACACATATATGAGGTTTCTTGATCTTACATCAAGACTTTTCTTTTAAAACTTTATATAGTATGTATATTGGCGCCTACAACCATTTTTGGTGGTGATAACACTAAAACATGGCTACATTATAATTTAAATGTTCAAGAATGTTTAGTGAACAAAAAAAACAGGTTATAAACACTGCATATAATATAAATTCAATTTCAGGGAGAAATATATATGTGTGTGTAAACAAACACATATATAATATATATACACACTTAAACATATATGTATCTTTTAGATAATCATCACTATTTAATACATATATCTCTATGTAAAATAGACCACAAGACTATACCAATGTTAATGTTTTTATTTATGACTGATAAGAGGAGAGATTTTTTCTGCATTTTCAAAATTGCCTCTATGCATTCATAATATTCTTATAATCATTAAAATATTAAAAAAATTCAATCACAGGCTTACTTTTCTTCTTTTTTCTCCCCTCTAAAAATATGTTGCTTCTCTATTATTACAGTCATCTTAGTAGTGGTGGCTTGGAGTCAGCAAGAGGAATCTTCTACAATCTTTTCCCTTTTTCTGTCCTGCTGGACAAATTGTTTTAAAAAATAGACTTCCATTCTAACCTACTTTTCTCTGATACCTGACAATTCATCTTAGATGTTTCTCTCCAGAGTCCACCAAGGCCTTATCAGGGTTGTATGCTGAAGAATTGAATGCGGTGTGCTTTGATTTAACATTTGGACCTCTATAATGTGTAAGATTATAAGAAATCTCCTGTTTTGTGACCTGGAATCGCTCAGATGGAATGAATAATTCACCATATAGTCTTCTTCAGTAATCTAGTCATGTTTTATTTTTTTTTAATTAAAGTTCTCTGACAAATAAAAAAATAAGTAAACAAGTGTTTTAGATTTTGTTTCTTATCTACCTTCAGTAGATTCTTGAGCTATATAAATGTGCAAGTGAAGACTGTCTCTGTTAGCCACCTGGCTCTCTCTGTGCAACTCATTTAGTTATATCTCTGTCTTTTCTCTCAGATGTGACAGTTGCCGACATGAGGGTGAATTGTAATGTTACTTGTCTGGAAACTGAGTGAAGTATGCCTGAGGATTACAGTGACTTGGAGGGGGGCTTTCTGTGTGAAAACATATTCTTTTTTTTTTTTTTTTGATCAATATTGGTGGAAAAATTAGCAGCCAGTATACAGAGCTTTTAGTCAAAAACAAACAATTGAAAATGTCCCATATAACAGTTTTCCACAGCTACGTGGTAATAATTCATTAAACTTTAACAATTTAATCCAGGAGTCATGGTAGTGGGGGTTCTCTGTGTGAAGCATAGAAAAAAAAAAATCTCTCTGAAGTTTGGCGCAATTTTCTTGCTTTTAATCTGGTGCCCGGGGGTTTGCAATCATCTTTGCCTCACAGTTGGGAGTTTTTCCTTGGTGTTCTCACAGATTGTAGTAGGAATGATAAAACAGCTGTTATCAGACTGTTTGAGAATTTATCTCTTACCTTGCCACAATAGGTGAGTGAGGTACAGGTGTTGTTTAGATAAAGAATTTAAGAGACCAGGTCAGCCTGTCCAGCTTAGATGAACACAAGACTGTAATTGCTCAAGTCGAGGACATGTTGTACCCCAAAGAAGATTCTCTGTGACATCTCTGGCTTTTCTGCTTGAGCTTTCTGAGAGATGAGATACACAATGCATGTGAATGCATAGTGCTGCGGCCCATGGCCGATTTGAGGGGCACAAAATCTCATATTAATTTTTACTTCATCTTTCAAATTTAAGACATTGATGATAGAATAGCCCTGGGGTTATGCTAAGTGAAATAATCCAGAAGGAGAAAGATAAATCCTAGATGGTGTCACTTACCTTTGGATATAGAAAAACCAAACAAAGGGTCACACAAAGAAAAACTTTTAAACCAACCCTAGAACTGAGACATCAAGAGGGGCATGGAGAGGAAGAGGGACCAGAGCACAGTGGACTATGGTGGGGGGCTATGGGGCTTCAGTTGTGGGTGCTGGGTGCTCTATGGTGATGACACTGAAGGGGGGAAACATACACTGAAAATACTGACAACGATGTAAACCACTGATATCTCAGTAATGAAGTAAAAGGCAGATTCAATTTATTTAATAGTTAAACAAACAAACAAACAAACAAACAAACAAACAAACAAACAAACAAACAAACAAACAAACAAGAACAGCCCTGGGAATGCAGTGTCTTACTTTTCTTGAACAATTCAATAGTCACTGTTAATCCACTTTCCAATCAACAATATAGACACAAATGGCAAATATGTGGATTGAACCAAGTAATTTCATTGGAGAATTTTGCAACATCCAAAAACTTCTGCCAACTGCAAACTGATCTTCAGAGGTCTGATTCTCCTTATGGTCTAGCAGTTGCCAAAGTCTCCCCTGCCATCCAAGTGATCCCTTCTGGGGGTTAGACACCTGTGCTTTGGTTGGCAAACCAATCATATTAGTGTAATAAGGGCATTAACAGAAAGGATCTCAGAGCTTTAGAAAGTCTCATTTTTGGAAAGTACTCTCACTTTTGTTTATCTTTTAAATGATCTCAATATGACATGCTCATTACTAAAACAATACAACCCAAAAAGATGAAATGAAAATTAAAGCATCTTTGACATATATTCCCATCCTCCAATGGTGATTATTTCTAACATCTTAAAATTTGTTTTCATATTTTCTTTTCTTTTTTTATTATATCTATATGTATATATAGATATATATAGAGGTGCAGGGTTGGTGAGCGGATTCACCAGGACAGAGTGGGAAGCAGAGCAGGCAGATTGACAAAGTAAACTGTTGAGGGGAGCAGCAGGAGAGTCAGAAGTCTCCTGTGCCATGTTGGTCACCTCCCTGTTGGGGTTTGAACTCATGCCTAAGAGGCTATGGCTAACGTCCTAGTACTGTGCTTTAACCTGTTGTGCCACCAGGGAGGAGACATTTTCTACACTCTTTCTTATGAATGTGCAAACCCTTGTCTGTATACCTATATACACACACATATTCATGTGTATATAAATGTAAATATACATTATATATGTATGCAGATATACAATTTATATATATGTATATATAAATTTTCTGTACAACAATGGAATCATCACCTTCATATTGCTTAGCAATCTGCTACTTTCACTTGCTAAAGGCATGGCTGTTATTCCTTATAAATACACTAAATCTATGTCATAAATTTTAATAACTACATAGTAATCAATTGTATGGATTTTTACTAGTTATTATGCAGATTCCTTATAGATGAACATTTAGGTTTTTTTGTTTTTCTGCTATTATAGCAAACTTTATGAGAAATACCTTTACCATCTTTTTTTTATTTGACAGATTATATTAGGATATAGAATTTCTGGAAAAAATGGAACATTATAGCTGAAATGTCATTTAGATATGTTAAACCAATTTATATTCCTGCCAATAGTAGGAGAATGCCTGTGTACCTTCAATCTCTAGGTTTTGTACTCTTAAAACAATTGCATTAACCTACTAATTAAAAATTTCATAAGTTCTTTGTCCTGACTTGCATTTGTAACCTATTTGCAGTCTTTTTTTTTTTTTTGCATTTTGCCTCATCATAACCTTTTCTCATTTTGTTTCTATTGGGTTGTTTATATTTTCCTTATTGAATTTTAAGTTCATCATGTATCAAACATATTAATCATTTAGTCATGAGTTCTCTATCTGACCCCTCTATTTAACAACTGATTTATTAAAAACTTCGGTAATAGTGTTTGAGTCAAATAGGAACATTCAAAATGATATATAAGAAAGTCTATTTCTTCTCTTTATGATTTCTATCTTTGATATAATTTCCATCCCAAGATTATGACAATTTCTTTTTCTATTTCTTCTGCAATTTTTATTATATATTTGTTCCCTTTTGAATCTTTAAGTGGAATATACATTTATTTCAATATACAGCCTGGACAAGGAGTTTAACAACTTTTTCTGTTTAAATGATCAACCAGGTTCTCCCTCATTACTTATTGAAGATTTCATTATTATTTTAGAATACTTTCTTTATCAGGTAATAAATTCTGGTATATACTGGGTCTATTACTGAATTTATTGTATTACTCCCTCTACCCTTATACCAGCACCATTTTCTTTCCAAAACTGTAACAGAATACATTGAGTAACTGTAGGGAATATCCCTTTACTTACTTAACCATAACACAACACAATCTTTTCCTTCGCAGTCATGAATATATGTCTGCACTTGAGCCTGACCCTGTCACTTAATAAATATGCAACTAGGAGTAAATAATCCAACTTTCTCATAAATAACCCATGAACTGATTATTTTTTCCTATATAAATTGAAGAAAATGATATCTCACAAGTTGCTGTAACATGTGAGACAAACTGCTTAAAGTCCTTCATGCAAGCTCTGGAGCATGCTTAACATTAGTTAATAAGTTCATAAGAAAAATATGTTAAGTTCCCTCTTTGTGATATTTGTCTTTGACCTCACTGGAGAGATTAACTATATATAGGAAAAAGGAGACAATTTGGTGCTACATTATCAGGTAAATATACATATTCCACCCCTTCCTTCTACATAGGAGGCAGACTCAGAGCCACTGTGCAAGTAGAGGATGAATAGGGTGCCTGGGTGCTCAAGGCAGGCATTGCAAGCTGGCGATAACTTGGTTTGGTCACCAGTGTTCAGGAACTGGTTCTCAGCTGATAGTACAGCTGATCTGGAGTATTAAGTCACACATATCATATATACTTTTTGAATGTTTTCTGATTGAGAAGCACACTTCTAGTGAAATAAAGCTCACTCTCCACTCATGCACCCTGTCCAGAAAATGTCAAGCTCCTTGGTCTTCCTTGGACTTTCTTTAATTTGATCACACACATACTTCTGTGGATGGAGCTCATCTTTATTTATGTTTGTACTTGAACACAGTTGATTAGGCTTCATCTTTCACTCGCTACATTCTAGTCCTTAGCTGTTGTGTTTGGTGAACTCTTACATCTGTGTAGCAACCTATCTGTACATCAACTCTTAGGAACACTGAAGATGCCAGTCCCTTGTATATTGTCTTTCTAACCACCTTTAGTTTGATAGATGCTTGTTTTCTTATCTCTAAATTCAAAGGATCCAAATGATCAGTAACTTTTTTTTGAATGCTACTAAAAGGAAACTTGTAGTCTCATCTTCGTTGCCTTTTCCTTGGGTGACAAGACAAGGGAGAGTCAGTTTTCACATCTAATGTTATCTGTCTATATCATAATAGTAGGCTTTGTTGTTCTAAACTGCTGTTGCAAGACACAACCACTACAAAGCCATTACCTATATATACATTTTTATCGCCCACTGTTCATTATATATAATGCCTTTGTGTTTTGTCAGTGTTACAGAGGCAACCAAGTGTTTATTAGGTATCCACTGAATGTGTGACATTGTGGTAGTGGCTGACAAGGGCGCTTATTAAGAAAGAAGCATTGGGGAAGAGGGTGACAATTTTTCTCTACAGTCTGCCATTCTACCTTTCACTGTGGTTTAGAATACTAGGTTGGTCAAATTACTCATTTTATGCCATGGATTCTTTTAGGGTTTCCTAGAAAGATATATGTATTGCCATATGTTTTGATGGGCCTTTGGGTCAGTTTGCAAAGATAGTAAGGAAAACTTATCCATCCCATTATACTTACACTTTAACACACAGTAAAAAGCAAGAAAGACTAGTTCTATGTATCAATAATTTGTACAACAGCACAGTTTTCTGAGAAAGGAGAAAGGTGTGTGTGTGTGTTTGTCTGTGTTGTGTGTATCTACCTCTCCATGTCTCAAGTGGCATAATGTGGAGCTAGGTTTATCTGTAAATATTTGAGACTTCTATATATTTCTAGTCATTTACCTAAATAAATTTACCTTACTTTATGATATATTATGTCCTGGAATTTTGGTAAGGTCTTAATATTGTCTTCTGGGAGGAGTTTCTGACTTGGTTTCTTTCCATCATAGATGCTGAACTCCCAGTTTTAGTCTTTGGATTCATCATCCATCTTAAGTCTCTGAGTGGATATGTAGCTGTATTAATCACTCTCTTGGGCTAGTGGGTCTGGAAACACAGTATGCCCTTTGATCCTACTCTTGCTTGATCTCCGAAGTGCCTGCCATTACATGATAGAGTCCATCTAATTACTCAGAAGTGACCATTCTACCACGATCCTTTTGAAATTTTGGATGTCTTTTATAATGGCAATGCTAATGGTTAGTTCTCTGTCCAAAGTTTCTTTTTCTTTTTTAAAGATTTATTTATTTATGCTTACAGAACTGGAGTACAGGCCCGAGGTGTGGTGGGTGAGAGGATTCACCAGAGACAAAGTGGGGAGCAGAACAGGCAGATTGACTGAAATACACTATGAGGGGAGCAGCAGCAGGTGGGTCAGGAGAGGTCTGCCATGCCATGTGGGTCAGATCCCTGGCCGGGGATTGAACTTGTGCTGTAATGGCTTCTGATGGCTTCATAGTTCATTTCTTTAACCCCTTGTGCCACCAGGGAGAGCCCTGTCCAAAGTTTCTTAGTGGGGCTAGAACCTATCCTGGTGTTGTGGCCACTGGTCACACCAGGTGGAGTGTCACATGACATTTTCTGGGCCACAGAGTGTGAATCCCATTGTAGCAAAACCAGAAACAGGCTAACTCAACAAACACAGCATTTCAATGTAATGGAATGTATAATGTATTTTATATCTATAATAGTCATTGTTATCAATGAAAATACCAAGATTTTTCAATGCAAGCAATCCCATCATTTTGCACAGTATTGACATTATGTGTTAGGTTTTCATCACATGGGATATACATGTATGGTTTACATGTGTGTTCTGTACTCAATATAGGCACACGGCATGCTGGGGTGTTGAATAACCAAATAGACTTGAGGGTCGATTACACCTCAACTACTCTAATCAGTAGTGAATATAAGCAACTTAACTCTCCTCTGTGAATTAGGGATCATATCAGCTGATTCCAGGCAGTAAGTAGCAGCCATCCCAGTTATGTTAACAGAGAGATTTTAATATAGACAATTCTTAACTGATTACGGGGGAAATGAAAAGGTTAAAAATAAACACCTAGGTATCAGGCAGGTAATAGTGCAAGAAGCAGCTATTATCCCATCAGCTGGGGAAACAAAAAGAATATATTAGAATTATTAAGGCCTAGAAGATTAGAAGAGGAGCCCTGCAGAACTTGGATGCAGATATCGCAGGAGTGCACTGGTTCTCAGAGTGGTGTCACTGAAGGGCCACACCCCAAGGCTGATTCTTTGAGTATCAGCAAAACTGCACACGTGAATCACTATTGCTGCTGGAATGAAAACTGCTACTGCAAGCTGGAACCAACTGCGGCTGCTGGAGCTCAAAAGTGTTGCTAAGATGATGCTGACAAGACTAGGAAATAAATTAGGTAGGATCAAATCTCTTCTTTTTGGTTCTTTGCAATCTCTCTCTGGTATCCCCTATTGGTGGTCCTTATTAGGGAGCTGCTGGCCGAACCAAAGTGTGGTTAGCAGAACCCCAGCTCCAGAATCATGGAGCAGGGCAGGGCAGGGTGGTTCAACACTGAGAAGTAATTACTTAATAACCAGGACAGGGGTGACTTTACTACTCCATAGATTAGTTATCATTATAATCACTATTATGATTGAAATGTATGCAAGACTAGGTTGATGGCTGACTTACGTAACGGTTAAAACTTGTAAGTTCTTTTCAATTTATACTGGTTATGAAAATTTTCTACTGGCCTAGTTATTGAGGATGGCCAATTACACGTTGAGTCTCTGATTTTTCCATTTCAGTGCCAAGTCACTGTACTAACCTTCAGTACAGATTGGTAGTGTTGACTCTGGAATCTGTTGGTTCTTAGTTTTTGAACTGTGGGCAAGTTAAGTTCTTTAGCCCTCAGTATCTATTGCATGAGATATTATGTACACAATGATCACCTCAAGGTCTGATAATAAGCATTTAAAAATATTAGCTCCATTATTGTTACCTTCCTCCTTCTCCTCATCATCACTATCATTGTTTAATGTTACAGATAAATAACAACAAAATAGTCTGAAGGTACAATATTGGGGAAGCCAGGTTAGTTTGTTCAAAATCACAAATTGCCTGGACTCAGAAGTTTAATCATTAGAATGAAAAGTAAGCACAGTTCCTTTTGTTCTCCCTCATTTTAATTCTTCAAAAGATTTTATTTTTCTAATGATTTAGTTGATATGCTGAAAGAAGCCAATATTGCCAGCTTTGTTTTGCACTAGGAGATACTGAGGCCTGAAGTGTCATTGAGAGTTTCCCTGAGTCATGAATGTGTTTGTAAAAGGGCCTGGAAGGAATTCAAATACCCATCATGCTGCTATCAGGGACTCTTGAATTCTGAAGCATTCCTGGCTCCCACTTGCTTAGGGGTATGGGGACTGTCACTAGGAAATCAGATGAGTGTTGTGCACGGTAATGCACTACATCACTGCTCAGTCCTGAGGCAAGCCGAGGACATCCTGGATTTTATGCATTATGCATGAGAGGGTGTAAGAAATAAAGGATCAATCATCTTCTCCCTTGGATAACATTGATCATTTGCTACACCTTATTTGACTGGGCTCTGTGCAGATTTATTTTCTCCAATGAGAACGAGAAGCAGATTGCCTGTTTTCTTAATGAGCAATGTCATCAATCTAACCAAATCTATCTAATGCTTTGGCTAGCCGCACCCCCCCCACTCTCCCTTTCTCTCCCTGCCCCCATCTCTGTCATAGAAGAAATAGGGACAGCTTCCGAAGAATGTGCCAGCTCCTGTGAGGGTGGTGACAGAGTGGGAAAATTCGGTCTAACTCAGGGTGATGAAAAGTCTCTCTTTCTCTCTTTTTTTCCTTAACTTTTTTTCTTTTAAATTTAAAGCAGTGTTTCCACTCTACATTTTTTCCAGATGGCATATTCTGAGGGTTATATCTGCAGAAAAGGCCAAGTAGAATGCCACTCAGTAACAAGGAAGGAGGAAAATAATGTGGATAATACATGAACAGGTAGTAATGCAGACTGGAATGACACAGTCACTGGGAAAAATATCAAATACCAATCAGGATTTTATTACAAAGACTCCACAGTAAACCCAAATGGCATTTTAATAACATTGGAAACAACTGTGGCATCCAATAAGAAAATGGAGCAGAAGTTTGTCTTCTAGGTAGGTAGGGTGAGGTAGGGGCTGGAGGGAATGGTGTGATCTGGGGTCTGAGAGGACAGTGTGGTGTCCTGGTGGAGTGCTCCCAACCAGCCGAGTAACAGCTGTGATCAAAACCATTCTACACCACACATTGTGCTAAGACTACAAAGATATTGTCCTGAAATTAGGTGTTATTGGTATTATGTATTGATCTTTTTGTATTATGGTTTTTGACTGAGGTGACATTGGCAGACACACTGCATAAAATGTAGTACAGGACACACTTCTTCAAATGTTTGATCACACACAACGCCCAACAGCAAAGTTCTAATGACCCTCCTGCCCCAATTGAGCACCTCCTCTTCCTGCCCCACTTCCCCTTTTTTTCCCCCTCCCCTCTGAAAACCATCCTATTGTGAGAATCCTTCCTTCCTGGGGGCATTGTAACCCAGAGAAATAAACTAAGTCTCCCAAGTTAGTGGCACATAGAGAGTTCACGTGTCATCTGTTCATTTGAGTCTGGAGCTTGGTCTCTTAACATGCCTGTGCCACACCAAGCTCTGTGACCTGATTTTGGATGCCACATCTGAGGCATCACCCTGTTCAGTCGAAACAGACCTTTCATTGATTCATCCTGAGATCAACATAGCGTGTGGGGATTTCAACCACAGTACGGTATTGTTGGGATACACCTGTCATCGACTCCTAACTGTCCTTTAATTTTGTACTCAAATGTAGAACAAGATAGTGTAGGTCTTATTTGAAATTATCTTTTAATATTTAGCCCATTGCTCTGGCATGTCAAGATCTCTTTAAATTCACATTAACTGTAAATTTTTCCTTTTTAAAACTTCAAAATAACATGAAATGAAAACCACACTCTCTTAAAAGCCCTCCTGAATCCAAAAGCTTAGACACATTCAGCAACGATCTATTCCTCAGTGCCTGTCTGTGCTGTGTTTATTTTCTGCTTTGCCGATTCATGGAGTATAACTGTACCCAAACGTGCCTTTAGACGGCACACTCTTCGGGGCAAAGGCTCTGCTCTTTGTTTTGGCACCTGCTACCTATTATAGAGCTCGGTGTACTCCTGGGGCTCCAGATAAATCATGACAATCCAGGGGTATTTCTCACTTTGAGAGCTGCACGGGTGCTTTTAGGCAGCACTTGAGCTTTCTTTAAAGACTATCAGAGCAACTGATTTCACCTTGACCCTGTGCCCATCTCTCCGCACCTGTTCTGCCTGCTGCCTGGCTGTTTTCTGCTCCTTTATTATTGGCTTTTTTGACACTGCTCTTAGGAGCCATTCCTGAACAGTAGCACTTGGGCTTGCAGATCATGCCTGACTTTATGGACGTTTTGATTTCGACCCCAGCCAGGCAGCTTTCTTCCTCTCCTCCCCGCCTCAGTGTGATCCACACCTCACCCCACCCCACTAGAGCTGAACTGTGAATCCCGGATGGCTTCCAGTGGACAGATGCCAGAACAGGAGGAGGTAAAGAGGTGGGAGGGGACAGTTATTTGATTTTTGGCAGTAAAAACAAGTAACCGGAGCCTACTTTCAAGATTTTAGTAGAGGAACCCTCGGTTTGGGTTTCTTTCTCTCTGTTTTTTATGAGGGGTTAGAGGAAGGAAATGGCAGCTCTCCTTTGTTGGTTTTGAATAGATTAAATATAGTTAATGTATATATTGTTATCTTCAAACTATAGAAAGAAAGAAATGCTGTTTGGCTCCAATGGACTTGGAAGCAAGCGCCTGCTTTGGCTGCAGCCAAATGAGATTACTGTAATTCTCTCAAGGGGTACTTCTGCCACAATTCAAGTGGGTCTAACGGAGGTGCCAGGGCTCAGTTGAAGAAGAAGTCTTACCTGCATGTACCAACTATGTTTGTTCTCAGAGTTAGAATAAAAACACAACTTTTAATCCCCCCTTAGGTTGCTGTTGCATAAGGGGGGGGTGTTTTTCTTTTCTTTTCTTTTTTCTTAAATTGATACTTGAAACTCCTGAATTACCTGGCTAAGTCTCAGACCTTCTGGTTCTTCTTGGCAAACTGAACTCCATCATTAGATAGTGCTTATCTTCTCTAGCCAAGCGTCCTTTTAAACATTCCTTTTGTGTTTGCATCTCATTCACTCACCTCCAGTGTAGTAAGGCAAAAAATTGTGTGTCAAGGAAGCGACTATATTATTCTGTAATGCATGATGTTGGTTTTGGTATTAACTCTGTGGTCATGCATTTTTATTCCTGAGAGTGATTTTCTTTTCAGGTTGACTTTAATTTCATTTTAAAAATATTTATTTATGAATACAAAACTGGGGTACAGGCTAGAGGTGCAGGTGCAGCGGCAAGATTCACCAGAGACAGAGTGGGGAACAGAACAGGCAGATTGATGAAGTACACTGCTGAGGGGAGCAGTGGGCGAGGCAGGAGAAGTCTGCCTCACCATGTGGGTCACCTCCCTGGTTGGGAATTGAACTCGTGCTAAAGCAGTTGTGGCTAACTTCATAGTGCTGTGCTTTAACCAATCGCGCCATCAGCAAGGGCCCTGACTTTAATTTCAGTCTTGGTCTTTCAGTGTGTTTTCAAATTCAGCCGGCCCAATGCACTCATTTCTTGATCAAGCTGGATAATAGGGACCTCGTCTTGATCTGAGTTTAATTTTTTTTTAAAGATTTATTTATTTATTCATACAGAACAGAGATGCGGAGGGTGAGAGGATTCACCAGAGACAGAGTGGGGAACAGAACAGGCAGATCGACGAAGTACACTGCTGAGGGGAGCAGCAGCGGGCAGGTCAGGAGAGATCTGCCACGCCATGTGGTCACCTCCGGGGCAGGCGGGAATCGAGCTCATGCGGAAGTGGCTTAAGCTTCTTAGTGCAGTGCTTCAACCCGCTGTGCCACCAGGGAGGGCCCGATCTGAGTTTAATTTTTTCAGCATTTCAGTGTGTCAAGACTTTTCTCCATCTGGTTTCTTCCTTTCTCTTTCTCCTGATCTAACTTTTCGGTTACAATGAGGGGAAAGGAAGTTGAAGGCAAAGAGATGTCACATCTATTTTCAGTTCCTCTCGTCTATTACCTTGCACTAGGTGGCACCAGAGGAATCACACAGAGAAGCAACTGTCCCCCCTGTTCCTCAATAGGTGGCTACATCCTCCTCCTCCAGTGGGGGCGGTGCTCCTCAGTAGGCTCTTGAATGTCCATTGGCTCGTCTTTCCTTTGGGCCCATTAGGTACTTGCACGTCTGTGTGTAACTCAGAACATATTCTTATTTTTTTCAAATCCCATGCAGCTGCATAGGTTTTTTTTTAAGACTGCATTCTCTGACTGCACTAGAAAATGTATTGGCAATCCTTTCCCCACTCTAGATACTCTTAAACATCACAGGAGAATGCCCTACTACTTCTCAAGTGCACAGTTTGTCAAAAGTCTCCATTCTTTTCATTTTAGTTGGATTCCTCTCTCTTCCCTTCTCACATGCTCAGATCTTTTTCGAAGGTAGCAAGGAACAGGGGTGGTGATAGGTGGCATCCTGGGGTGGAAGCCAGTAACCTGCTTTGAAAACATGGACCATTATCCTTTTCCTTATAAGTGAGGACTTTTTCCTCAAAATCAAGACATGGGCATGTCTTCTTACTTCTCCCTGTCTATAGTATATTTACTGTGTTTGTTCTCAGATTTAAACTAACTCAACTCTTAATCTTTCCTCCTCCTGGGTTGACATTGGATTGATGATGGGGCACACAGGTGCTGGAATCAAACCACCTGTCAGCCAGAACAGCAATACATTGTGCACAAGACTTTGGCTAATCTGCATCTCCTTTTGTGCTTTACACCAGAATAGGCAACAGAGTGTTCACTCTGCTAGAAAGCAAGAAAGGAGGAGTTGAGAACAGGCACAGTGGAAAAAGAATATGGAGAGGGAAAGACAGGGACACTCATGCATACCTCAGCCATGGGCTAAATGGCTTCATTTGTAGCTTGAGGTCCAATGGTAACTCTCAACCCAGAACCTGCCAGCCCAGAGTTCTTTCTCTCAGGACAACATTTGTCTCTAGTATCTGGCTTTTACTTTTGCTGGAAGTTTCTTTGACTCTGCTGGAGGGGAGAAGGCACTCTGTTTTTGTCCTCAGTGGTGCTTCCTGAGTATTCTGTTCAATCTGATAATTGAAATGGAGGCATTTTGTTCTTGTACTTTCTTTGGGAAGCATTTCAGGTGGGTTAGTTGCTCATTTGAGTGTCCGAGTTGTAATTAACCTCTAGAGGGGAGATAATGGAAAGAGAAATATGTGACATCACAGTATCCATCTAGTAGTTAATTTGGTCCAAAGTGTTTATAGTGAAGGAGAAGCTCTGCTGGACAGGTCTGGAATTAGAGTGTGGTGTGTGCAGGCAAGAAACACATATTAAAACATGCACAATGTCATTCCAAACAGACAGAGGATGGACTGTAAGTGAGTTAGGGCAGTGTCCTTTAAAAGTCACATATGGGTCCCTTCCTGATGGGGCATTCGGTTGGAGTGTTGCTCTGCGAAGCTAAGCCACGCTGTGGCCACTTCAGTGTGAGATCAATCCCCAGCCCCAAAGGTGACCCACATGGTGTGGCAGACCTCTCCTGTCTTGCTCACTGCTCCCCTCAGCAGTGTGCTTCGACGTTCTGCCTACTCTTCTCCCCACTCTGTCTCTGGTGAATCCTCTCACCGTTCCTGCACTTCTGGCCTGTACCCCATTTCTGTATGCATTAATAAATAAAATCTTAAAAAAGTATAAGTCACATATATCTGAGCTATGATACCCTTTTATTCTTTTTGTAGGTCACAGACTTGATAGTTTTGACTTTCAAGGTTGGATCATTACTGTAAACTAGAAAGTATCAAAGTTTACTTTCAGAGTAAGGTGTGGAAATCCAGTTAGTGAACCTGCATTAAAAAAAAGTCTTTAGTCTTGGTTCTACATCAAAATACAGGATAGTGAATTTATATTTATATGTTTTAAGTTAAAACAAGTGACAAAAGTATATAAATATATATTCGATTTTTTTATTAAAAAGTTTATTTTTATATCATTTTGCACATTTTTTTTTCATCTCCATTGTAATCCCCACGGGTTTCCCATCACCAAATCACCCCTGTGCCACCACCATAGTCCCGTGCATTTCCCTCCCTCCCACCCCC
>NW_004567110.1:31046690-31130564 GCF_000260355.1 Condylura cristata
TTTTTTTTTTTTTATCTCTGTTTCTTCTGCTTGGTTGTTTGTGTATAAGAAAGCCTCTGATATATTCGATTTTTAACAGTTCCTCACATGTATGAATTTTGATTAACTGATCAACAACTGGTTGATTATACTGGATTTCATTTAGGGTTATATCATATTAAAAAAAAATGTGCTTTTGGGCCTTCCAAGGTGGTGCAAAGGGTTAGGAAGCAGCACAGCAAGCTAGCCGCAACCACTTCAGTACAAATTCGATTTCCCGCCTGCCCCCGAGGTGACCCACATGGCATGCAGACCTCTCCAGACTTGCCCACTGCTCCCCTCAGCAGTGTGCTTCGTCGATCTGCCTGTTCTGCTCCCTAATCTGTGTCTGGTGAAGCCTCTCAACACCCCTGCACCGCTGGCTTATACCCCAGTTCTGTATGCATAAATAAATCTTTTAAAAAAAGTTAAAAAATAAAAGGTACGTTTAACCTTTATAGTCAAACAGTGTAAAGACATGGGAACCTAATTTATGGAGAGAATACAGATTCTTCTCTGCTTTGAAATGTTCATTTTGGAAATACATCCAGTGAGTGCAATAGTTTAAATTATTTTTCTCTCGAGCTCATGCTTACTCATATCCTCTCTTTCACCGAAAGCTTAGGGTTAATGTCCCATTAATTAAGCACACATTTACACTTTATTGTTATCTGCTTTTCACAGATGAAGAAATGAAGCTTAGAGCAGTTGAGAAGCTTGTCAGCTTCTTGAAGACTTAACAACCAAGGAGAGCATTTTGAAAGCAAGCCCTGGGGAATGTTTACACTTGCATTTGAGACTAGGAGAACCATCTCCCCCTGTGTTTCTTATCCATTATCACCCAATTATTGGCTCAAAGTCACAACATAGTAATCTTTCTTGATTCTCCTTTACTTTCTCACCCTCCGAGCAATAAATATTTAAAATGAAATCATTTTCTTTGTGTAGGTCACCATCATCTCTCACATGAATGTTAAGAATATGACAGAAGCAGATACATGTGTGTGTGTAAAGCACTTATTATGTGCCAAGCACTGTACTGAGCACTTAGTCATACCCACCCTTACCACCCTTGTGGTAAGTGCTATTATTTTTCTCTTCAAACAGAAAACTAAGGCACATTTCGAGAGATTAGAGGCAAAGACAAAAACTGGCATGCCCTTGACTTTTCCTACATTAGCTCCATTTCACTTTCCACAGCATAGCTAGAGAGATAGTTCTAGAGTAGAATTCTTATTATTTGTTCAAGGTACTAAAGATTTTTTCTTTCTTATTGCCATTTTGGGATTATATATTATATATTTTAATTTATTTTTACATCGTTCTTCATTTTGTGCCTTTTCCCATCTCAGTTGTAATTCCCATGGACTTTCACCACCAGTTCACACATGTGCCATCACCATAGTCCTGTGCATCTTTCCCACCCCATTTTGATCCCATTCCCCACTCTATTCCCATATAATGCTTCTTGTATATAGTTGTTCATTGTTTTTCATTTTTTATTTATTACAATTGCTTTGGTGGTGGTGGGGGATCATATTTTTCTACCTCATTTCCCTGGACTTATCTGTATAAGGATAATAGTCTCAGCACTTCCCTAAGCGGTCTTGTTAGATGGGCTGTTGGGGCTTCTTCACAGCTTGGTGGTCTCATTCATCTGATTTTGACACAACAGCTTATGGGTCCAGAGCTATTATTCCAATCACCAATGTATAAGTGTTATCACCTTGAATGATCTGGTCTTGGAAGACCCTCGATGTCATAGGGATGACAGTCAAGCCACCCAGACTAAAGAGAACAGTAATGGATGGAAAACTAATCATAGACCTAGGGTACTCTGTCTGGTTGGGAGGAGAGATCTCTTTGGCAGTACCTTTTTGGTGACTTTGGCAGATTGTAAGTTCCAAAGATGGCTCCCCATGGCCTTTTGACAGCATGATCCAGGTTTATTCCCTTGACTTCATTTCTGTGGGCTTGCTCTGGGTTGGATGCTTCCCACAACAAAGGTTATACCTACTGTTGTGCTAGCAATTGGTTAAAAATCAACGAAAGTCCTAGTGTTTGCCTATTTCTGTTGTGAAAATATGCCAACCATGGCCAAATTCAGGCTACCAATGTGATGTCATCCAATGTGGAGTTGGATGGATATGTTCACACTCTTTTTTCAAGTTGGCGTCACTAGCACCAGCTAGTGTCATTGTTTACTTCCCTGCAACTGTATCTGGTGTTCCTTGCGACCTTCAGGCCTCTAAGGGGGGCTGCGCCCAGGTTTAGAGCCCTGAGATCCTGCACTATCTCCTGTGATTTTCTTCACTATGTCCATACTGTTGTTAATAGTCCCTTTATTCAGCCCTCCTCAAAGTATGCAATTTGAGGTACCATCTGTTTCCAGATGAGATTCTAATTGACTCACAAGTTAAACTGTATTGGAAATAGTTGTTTAGGAGTATTTCCTTCTGTAGAGTCCAGGGATTAAGACATACTAATTTTTATATTTCCAACACCTAGTTAGCAGTGGAGATAAAGGGGAAAAGAAGGAACTAATTTTTGTTTAACAGCTCCTGTCTACCAGATATTTTAGAAATGTTTTTTCTTTAATCTTAACAAATCAGATTAATTCTGGACACTACCATTCTAGATGTTTATAAATAAGGAAGTTGAGCATCAATCAGAGTGGTTAAGTAACTTTTTCAAGGTTCCACAGTTAGAAAATCGCCACGTTAGGCTTTGAACCTGAATGGCTTACTTCAGTTTTTGCGCTCTCACCTCATTAACTGTTGGTGAATGAGTGAATGTTTTAATCAACCAAAGAGACAGAATAAGCCACTGAGATGCCTGATAAAAGAGGTCTTCAAGTGTGTGGGAGAGGGCAACAACTTCCTTCTGTCCTTTGGAGTGAAGTTTCTAGCAGTCTAGCAGCTTATGAAATGTAAACTGTCCATGTCTAAGAGTTCCCATTGAATAGGATAGTTTAGATAACAGCAGGCAATTCAGATTTGTTCTAAATTTGGCAATTATTTTTATTAGTAGCTTAACAAATTCATATTTTATAATAGTACCGGGCAGCTTCGAATCTTCTTAAGGTTTAAAATTAACGTAGTTACCTGGAGATGAGAAAAACCATGACTGTATGGTTGCGTTAAATGTTGGGGGAAACTTCAAACAATATCAATTCAAGAGAAATTTTGTAAAAGAAAATGTCTGCTTCACCTAACACTTTGTGCTGTCATCTTTCCATCTGGGGGCTATCAGTGCCCTTGTCCAGATTTGGAAGGAACTCCTTCTGCCTTAAAGAAACATCTATATAATATGTTTCTGTTCTCTGAAGAGCAATTAAAGCAACTAGTATTTTGCTTTAATAATGAAAAATGTTTGCTGAGAAAATTGTTATTTTGGTAATCTTAGTCTGCAAAACTACTACAAAAGGGAGCACAAATGGGTTAATGAATCAGTTAGAAATCTGAGTTTGAAAATTCACATTAAAAAAAAAAAAGATTTATTTATTTATACATACAGAACTGGGTTACATGCCAGAGGTGCAGGGTCAGTGAGAGATTCACCAGAGACAGAGTGGGGAGCAGGACAGGCAGAATGACAAAGTACACTGCTGAGGGAGCAGCAGAAGTCTCCTGTGTCATGTGGGTCAGCTCTTTGGCTGGATATCGAATTCATGCTGAAGCAGCTGTGGCTAGCTTTATAGTGCTGTGCTGTGACCCGTTGACTTAAAATACTGTTTATGTCTTACTTTTTTTTATAATATAATAGTTTGTGTCATATTTTTAAAAACTTTCTCATTTGTTTCAGACTAAAGCATCTATACCCAAATCATCTGTACTTGATCTTAATACTAATACTATAAAAGAAATGTACTCATATTTAAATCACTCCAGTGTCAACATTGAGTTTAGCATCTGTACATCTGTACAGATAAAATTTAGAACTGTTATGCTTCTAAACCATGTGAATCTTTTCTAAGCTGCTTCTGTCTATATACCTTAAGTTCATTTTACATTTCACGTTTCAGTTCCTTTTTAATTTTTCATTGACATAAACTTGCATTATAGCATTATGTAAGTTTCAGGTATGCCTCATTGAGAAGCAACAGGTGTTTACACTACATTAAATTTACCACTAAATGTCTGATTCTCTCCTTCTCTAGCTCTGACTTTGTTCGTTGTCTAGTTTTACAACTATAGCTATATCAAGTAATTCTATGCCTTAGTCACCTTATAAGTGAAAAAGGTAGTTGGATTCGATACAGACTAAATTGTCTTCATAGCTCTAACAGGTTTGTGAAATATGGAAGAATTTATCCTCTTTTAGTAAACTATTGCAAAGCTCTACATTTATTGTTGCAAAGCTGTACATTTATTGATCACCGTGTCTTTAAATTCCAATTTATCCTTACAGTAACAAATCTATTATTTTGTGTCATTCTCCCTTTCCCTCATTCTTCTCTCTCCATTCTCCCCTGCTCCATTATCTATCATCTGCTTACCATCTATGTACATGCATCCTCAGCTAAGAGGGAAAACTGCTCAGTGTCCAATGTGAAAATAAAATAGTCCCTATGTTATATTTCTTTCTAGTATTCTAGTCCTTAACATGTGCTTTGTGTGTGTGTGCATGCATATATGTACATATATACACACACAATGGTGTCTGGTAATGCCTACTAATCAGCTCTCCTGGAAAAAAAGTGCTCTGATTTATAGCATTTGCGATTTTCATAGTGCTACCATTCTCACCTCAGTTTCAGAGTCATCCATGGCAAGTTGCTGACTGTGGAGTAGAGAAAAGATGCACAAAATTGACCCTCCAAACCAGTAAAGAGGAGCTTCAGCACTCTTTCTGAATATAAGCAGTCTATGGGGTGCTAACTGCTATTTTTATGCTGAAATACACATTAGAATACATTCTGAGAACTGAATAATGAACATAAAACACAACAGTACAAAGCTTGTGTTTTCTATTTGACTTCAGTTCTTTATGGTCTCCACCTTGAATTATTTTTTAACGGTTCCCTTTTTACCCCTATTCTAATATACCACACCACACCACACCACACGTATCTACATAAACACACAGATGCACATACAGTCAAATTCTGTTCCATTTTTTGGATGATATCTATACTTCATGTACTCATGCGTAAATAGGCAGTATTAAAATGTGGTGCAAATTTTTTCCCTCACATATCTTCTGTTCTTTCAAATGTGAAGTCAGGAGAGCTGTATTTCTAAATCTGTGCTTCCAAAGGGTTCTAAACTTTTAAGCTTTTTCTCATGAGTGTGTCTATATTTGTACTCAAGATTTTCATTGATTAGCTGTTTATCAAAGGAGTTAGAGCTGGAAAAATCCCCATACTATTAGATCATCAAGTCTGGGAATGATACAAATTTGATATACTCAAAAATTCAAAAACTGCACACAGTAATTTGGTATTTAGTCAATCACAGAAAGGCTACAATGCGTTAACTGTTGACTGAATGATGAGCATCAAACATAGAGTGTAATTAACACAGACAGAAGCTTACTGCCAACAACAGTTTGAAACAATTTTAGTCCTCTATTTCCTGCCAACTTTGATATATAAAGAACCCTTCATAGCATGATTGAGAAAATTTGTTTTTGCATGGGGAATTCAGTGTGTACCCCAGAGCCTTAAGAATGGTGGCTTTCACAGGGTAGGAACTTAATGGGCATTTGTTGGATTGAACCAGAGCTACATTTTTAAAATTGGTCCTCAGACACCACAGTCCTTGTTAGTGAATTCTTATTGAATTTGATGAACCAGTGTTAACAGATTTTTTGTATTCTGATATAGTGAGAGAGCCTTTGTGAGGCTAGTGAACATGTTTTAAAGGAGAAAAGACAGTGATGATTACCTATCTGATTCAATCTAGGAAAAGTTTCACAAAAATTATAGATGAGAATTTGAAGTGTGGGCTGATCCAAGAATTGATCTGTGCTGATCAAGTGCTCAAGATGGTGGACCATCTGGGTAACATCTGCAAGTTATCCAGGAACAGTTTATTTGCTACAGCTGGAGACACATTGGTCTGATACTCACTGAGTTTGGGCAATCAGCTTGAATTTTGATTTGAGAGCCAGAGGGGAATGGACATGGAAAAGAATATGTGGTTGAGTGAGCTGCCGGTAGATCGGCATGTGTGTTAACATCTTATATTACTAGGCTGCTTTAGTCACAACTTTTGAGCCAGTATCAATAATTTCTATTAAATAACATCCACCATTTATTAGGACTTCACTAATTTTATCCTAGTATCTTTTCTTTTTCCTATTCTAGGATCCCCTTCAAAGTATGTTTTGTTTAGTCATCATGTCTTCTGTCTGACAGTTTCTCAAGCATTCCTTATTTTTGATGGCCTTGAGAGTTTTAAGGAATTCTACTCAGGTATTTTGTGAAATATCTTTTAATTTGGGGTTTTCTGCTCTGATATTTTTCTCATGGTTAAACTAGGGTAGTGAGTCTTGGAGAATAAGACCACAGAGATAAAGTGCCATTTCCAACACAACATCACGATGCATCCTACCCACACGAGTGGTCTCTATTTATACCAACCTTGCTTAGCTGGCTGTAGTAAGGTTTGCCAGGTTTCTCTACTGAAAAATTATTCCTCCCCCTTTTCCCACACTGTACTCTTTGAAACCAAGTCACTAAGCTCAACTCGCACAAGAAGGAGCTAAGTTTCGCCTCCTTGAAGGGATGAGTACTTATATAAATTACTTGAAATTCTTCTCTCTGGGAGATTTGTTCCTTTTCTATTTATTGATTTATTCATTCAATCATTTTGTAATGACAGTATGGACTCACAAATGTTTATTTCTTGCTTTGTGTTATAATCCATGATTATGTTATCTATAACATTTCACACGCTATTTATTTTGTTGCTTAACTTTTTCCAGCTTTAGCAATTGGGATCTCTTTTAGTTGGCTCCTCTGTGCCTTTGCTATGCTACTAGTTTTTGTTTATTTGTTTGTTTTTGGCTTATTTCTTGAGTATTTTTTTTACTTTTAGGCTCAATAAGATAGCACAATCTCATTTTTGTATGTTCAACACCAGTACTAATATCAGTCATTTACCCAGGAAGGGGTTATCATAATTTTTAGAATTCTGCAGCAGGCAGAGCTAGCAAATGTGTGTGTGTGTATTGATATTCATATATATTAATTTATATATACATATCTGCTTCACTGCTTCCTCTAGTTTCCTCTGTTACTGAACTTTGCCTTACTCATTTATTCATGCCTTCATTTTGTCCTCTGGTTTGATGCACAATTTATTTTCTAACTTCCATTTTGACTCTATTTCTTGGTTATGCTTTTATTGCTTTTTCTCCTTGATTCAGTGATTCTGATATAAAAAGTAATGTGTTCAGCTTGACCCCGCTCTTGGAATATCTATTCCTCTGCCCTGCCCTTGCAAGCTACACATTCTATGTAGGCTGTATGGGTGACACGCAGATGTTATAGGACACATAGGCAAATTTTCTTTGCATTTTGGGGAAACAGTATGATTTCAGAAAGATAAATATTCTTTCCAAATATTCACTTTGAAATATGCAGCAAAGTTATAAAGTAAATATTTTGTTCCAGAAAGCTGGATCTGGTTGGGAAAAATGCTACAATTCTCTATAAAGATAGAGTATGCTTTAGAAATGTCATGGGAATCAGGATGGCTTATTTGAAGTGTTTGAAGTGTATGTAAGATATTTTCTGATAGCTCTTTTTGGTTCTTTCCCCCTCTCTTCTTCTTCCCTTTCTCCTCTCTTCATTCTTCTGATTTTTTTTTTTGTGATGAGGAAGGAAAATAATTTATGAAGTGTTGAGGGGGTATTTAAAACACCAAATCTAGTAAACAAAGTGAGGAAGAAAGTGAAATTTGTTGTTGGAGAAAACAAATGGAAAGTGAACCCCAGAAGAATGAATGAATGAAAAGAATGCCCACACTCTTATGAGATGCAAACAGATATTTCAACTGGACATAGTTTCATTTTCCCAGGAGTAGGTCTCAACAGAATGTATATCACAAAAGGGCTCTCATTTGAAGAAATGATTTAGGTAATATTTGCTGCAGAGATCTGGAAGATAAAATTTGATTTAGATGATTTCTGAATAAAGTAAAGTTTAGTGAACACAGTATTCCATTACATTTCACACATTTTCATTTATATTTTTAATTGTGTAAACTTACTAAAAAGTATTTATATTGATATTGTTACATTTCCTCCAGCCTCCCCCTTTTTTTTTCTGAGAAGATACTTCTATTTTTTTTTAAAGATTTATTTATTTATTCATACAGAACTGGGGTACATGCCAGAGATGTGGAGAGTGAGAGGATTCACCAGAGACAGAGTGGGCTACAGAACAGGCAGATCGACGAAGTACACTGCTGAGGGGAGCAGCGGGTGGGTCAGGAGAGGTCTGCTGCGCCATGTGGCTCTCCTCCAGGGCAGGCTGGGATCGAACTCATGCGGAAGTGGCTTAAGCTTCTTTGTGCTGTGCTTTAACCCGCTGCTCCACCAGGAAGGGCCGATTCTTCTTCTTAAAGTGTAGTTTACGGCCCTCCCTGGTGGTGCAGCACAGCACTGAGAATCTGAAGCCGATTCCTCATGAGTTCAATTCCCGCCTGCCCCAGAGGTGACCACATGGCGTGGCAGACCTCTCCTGACCCGCCCGCTGCTCCCCTCAGCAGTGTGCTTCGTCGATCTGCCTGTTCTGCTCCCCACTCTGTCTCTGGTGAAGCCTCTCACCGCCCCTGAGCCTCTGGCCTGTACCCCAGTTGTGTATGCACAAATAAAGTAAAATCTTTAAAAAAAAAAAAAAAGGGTGGTTTACTTCAGGCATGAATTAACTCACTCATTCATCAGTCATTTACTGAAGACTAATGAGCCAGATTTTTCTGCAGGTCTTGAGTCAGCTGCAGTCATTACCATCATCCCTCAGTTCCAAAACTGGAGATCGAAAGTATACTATCATGTCAGGAATGAAGGGAACAGCGGAGTCAGTTCTATCTTGGTAGCACCCTCCACTGCAGGTGCAGTGCTTGAGAAAGAAACCAGAAGCTACTCTTTAACAAATCCTTTGAATCCAAATCCATAAACACAAGGAACAAAGGATGCAAGAAGCATGCTCTTGCCCCCTTACACTCTTAGCCTCCCCTCTTTACTCAAGGTTTTTTATTTATTTATTATTTATTTTTTTATTCATACAGAACTGGGGTACAGGCCAGAAATGTGGAGGGTGAGAGGATTCACCAGAGACAGAGTGGGGAGCAGAACAGGCAGAACAACGATGTACACTGTTGAAGGGAGCAGTGGGGTGGGTCAGGAGAGGTCTACTGTGCCATGTGGTCACCTCCAGGGCAGGCGGGGATCGAACTCATGAGGAAGTGGCAATCTTCTTAGTGCAGTGCTTTAACCCCCTGCGCCACCAGGGAGGGCCCTCAAGTTTTTTTTTTTTAAGGATTTATTTATTTATGCATACAGAACTGGGGTACAGGCCAGAGGTGCAGGGGTGGCTAGAGGATTCACCAGAGACAGAGTGGAGAGCATAGCAGGCAGATCAACGAAGTACAGTGATGAGGGGAGCAGCGGGTGAGACAGGAGAAGTCTGCTGCGCCATGTAGGTCACCTCTCTGGCCAGGGATTGAACTCACATTGAAGCAGCTGCCACTCACTTGCAGTGCAGCACCTTAACCTGCTTCACCACAGGGAGGGCCTCCACTCAAGTTTTAAAGTATTACCATAATTAAATATTTTACAAATTTTCCTCAAGGGGGCACCTTTAGATTGCATGAGCAGGGTATTACATTTGATCAGGATATTGGGATTTAAGATTGTCTGGGTCTGGAGAGTTGGTCTCTGCATGTTTCCTTACCTGAAAGGTAGGAAGTAATTCCTGTATCTATCTTATTTGAGGCCAGGTGAGTTAGTATATATGGGATCCTTAGAACAGTGCTGTCATAATCAGTGCTATACAAATATAATTTTTATATTTATGTACTGGACAGCTATAAATTATACATTATATTTATGTATTGAGTGCTACTGAATCTAGGAAGTATTTCTCCAAGTCTTATCTCCTCTTCACTCCCACACTTTACCTAATATGATTTTTTGCTCTCTCTTTTAAGGAAATGATTTATCCTTTCTTAAATACCTTGTCCTATAGATCACCATTTTCTATTAGGCCCCATATCTGGCTGTCTATTAAATTAGGAAGTATATGTAACTGTGAAAACATTAATTTGGAGTGGAAAACCATCAAAGGCAATGATATTTGAATAACAAAGAACCTGGTTTACTTTGCCCAGAAGGAAGTGAAGTATTTATATGCCATTTTTCAATCTCAATATCTTTAGATGCTCTGAGGGTCTTTAATTATGACTCCAGTTGTTGAAACAAAGCTGTCAAAAGCACGCTGCACACATAAAAACAGCCATTTAGACTCTAATATGAACAGACCAGCCATGATGTAGCATTTTAAAAGAAATGAGCTCTTTTAATTGAACATACCATTAAAAATAATGGGAAGAAAACATTGGCAGTTAGGTCAACAAAGAATGGTCACTCATTCTTTTTTTTTTTTTTTCGACAGGCCTTGTATTCTAGTTGTACAATAATGGATCTATCACTTACCTTTCTTTTTTTTGGCAGTAAAGGATCAAACAGTGCAATTGTCACATTTCTACATTTCAGGAATTCTACAAGGTTAGATTAAAACATCTTTGTGAAACTCTTGGTAACTTCGGAGTGACATGTTTCAAAATGAATCTTCGGTATTTAAGTTTGTAACTAAAAAATGTGCTCATAGCTAAGTGAAAATCGTAAGCATATTTCTTTTTCTTTCTTTTTTTGTTTTTTAAAGTTTTATTGACTTATTCATACAGAACTGGGGTACAGGCCAGAGATGCGGAGGGTGAGAGAATTCACCAGGGACAGAGTGGGGAGCAGAACAGGCAGATCGACGAAGTACACTGCTGAGGGGAGCAGTGGGCGGGTCAGGAGAGGTCTGACGCACCATGTGGTCTCCTCTGGGGCAGGCGGGGATTGAACTCATGAGGAAGTGGCTTAAGCTTCTTTTGCAGTGCATTAACTCTCTGTGCCACCAGGGAGGGCCGTAAGCATATTTCTTTTGAAGAAAGATCTGACCCCATGCCATCTGGTTAATGCCAGCCATGTTGAATGATTGCTATACTCTTGTGTCTGTCAGTTTCACTCATTTCCACTTGTGACTCGGGCCATTTTGGATTCTTCTCTTGTCATTGTTCCCTTTCTTGCTAAAGAGAGAATCAAGAAAATTGCTTTTTATCTTCAAGTGAAAATGTATATTTTAAATAGCCCTACAATAGAAATTTCCACTGGTCAAAACTCCCAATCAGCCTCTAAAAAGATGTCTCAGAACCTGAAATACATGGAAATGGTTGCATTTTGAAAGATCATGTTATGAAGCAGGTGTAAAGTAAAAAGTGAAATACTAATATAGGCTTCTCGTCTCTGACTCTCCAAATATGCCACTCTGAATATCCAAAGATGCCACTCTGAATGTCCAAAGAAATCCAAGTATTTTCTTTTGTCACATTTAACTTTAAGGTACATTTTTAAAGAAATCTGACACTGCAATAGGGAACTTCACCAACTTTATCCATCCTTGAGCTCTTCCTCTTTTTACAAAATCCTGTTTGTTGAGGTGACACTGATTTACAACTTTGTATTTGTAGAGGTGGGTTCACACCTCTACAAATGTATGTTGTCACACCATGCCCACTGCCCAGTAACCCTCTAGCATCATCCTTGTTTCTTATAGAGACTTTTAACGGGCTTAGTTCAAAATTAATCCGGGCAGTTGGACCCTCTGCGCTTCAATAATTAAGTGAGTGCTATTAAAGAAAGGCACCACATTAGTAATTTGGAAGAACCAGAGTGGATGAACCACTTTTCAGAACCTGCATGACAATTTTGAAAATTAAACCCAGTTAATAGAAAAAAACGCTAAATCAATGGCCATAAAATTTAATGGGTTTATAGCAGCCTTAACACAGTAGGACTGAATTATCATGTTAATTTAATTTCCATTTCTAAATGAACCAGAAGGCACAATAAAGGTCAATTAACCAGCTACCTTCCCTGTCTTCTTTTTCTTTTACTGCTGGTTTTAAATCACATTCAGCCCCAGAGCATTCACACTGCTTCTGGAAACTCATTAGTTTTTTCTTTTGAAATTAAAACAAAAAAGAAAAAAAGAAAGAAGAAACAAAAACTAACAACTACCTATGTACTGAGAAAACCACTGAAAATGTGCCACAATTATGGGGATATATGTATTCAATGAAAAATCTTCACTTTTGTCACATTGAGGCTTCAAACTCAGTTACATCAAACCTAGGGAAATACACAAGTTAAAGGTCTCAATTATAGTTTTTACCAAGTGTTCATCTACAGCGAAAAAGCTGTGTGTGCTACTCTTAACATTTATGAGGCGAATAAGGAAGGGAACTCCATCTGTGTAATGATGGTCTGTTGTTAGTACAGTGAGAACCTCAAGCTTTGCACAGCCTGCATTTTTTTTTTTGCATTGAAATGTGTCACTTTATATTAATAAGATTTGTAATAAAATTTTTATAAAAATCTTTTTTATTTAATAGAAAAAGAAAAAGAAAACATCGATTTTCTTCCTCTCACCAGCAAGAAAATCAGATCCTTATTTTTTGGTGCAATTAATTTACTGTTGAGATGAATTGTCTGTAATTTGATATAATTGCATCAAAATCTTCAAGTAAGATTTTCAAGGTTACTAATTCAATCTTCCATTTGTCCTACGCTTCTTCTATAGTTTTCTGTAGAATTTAAAAATTTTGTATGCTGCAACTTCCTTATTTTCTTGTTTAAGTCTTCAATTTCTAATTTCTGTTCATTAACTATATTTCTCAAGTAATTCTGCTTTCTACAGTTGCTGCATTTCCTTCCATTTGAATATCTTTATCATGGCAAGTTTGAACTCTCTGGTAGGAAGAGAAAATCTTCCATATATTTGTGATTGGGTTCTGGAGAGTTTTTCCTCATTGTGGTGGAGTATTACTTTGTCTCAAGTTGCTGTGTCTTGTGTGTGTGTGTGTGTTTTCTTTTTCCTTGCTTATTTTGCTGTATTAGATCTTTTTCTCAGTGCTATACTCTTCAGCAGGAACAAATTGGAAAAATATTTATTATCACTTATCATCAGGGAAATGCAAATCAAAACCACAATGAGATACTTCCTCAAACATGCTGATAATGGCCCATATCAAAAAGACCAGAAATAATAAGTGTTGAGGATGTGAAGAAAAAGGAATACTGTAACTGTTGGTGGGAATATTGGCTGTTCCAGCTCCTGTGGAAAACAGTATGGAAGTTTCTCAAAATGTAAAAATTAGATCTACCTAGTGACCCAGAAATTCCACTCCGGCTATCTATCCAAAGACTACAAAGCACTAACTCCAAAAGCTAGATGTAGTCTTATGTTCAATGCAATCCTGTTTATAATAGTCAAGTCATGGAAACAACCTGGGTGCCCAAGGTCTAGGGTGTATGCACACACACACACACACACACACTATGTATATGGAATATTATTCAGCTATAAAAAGGATGGACTTTTGCTATTTGCAGCAACATGGATGGAACTGCAAAGGATCATGCTAAGTGAACTAAGTCAGAAAAGAGAAAGACAAATAACTCTGGTTTCACTTATATGTGGAATATACAGAAACAAAACAAAGACCAGGCATACCTAAACACATAAAAATACCTCCTGATATCTGTCTATAAAACTGGGGAAAGCAGAATGGGGAGGATAGTGAAGTGGGAACAGGGCATGGAGAAGACCCAATAGAGTATGGTGGAGGATTATTGGAACTTTGGTAGTGAGCTTGGTATGAGAACATATATTCATAGAGGATTGAATCTGTAATCCTTAAAACAAATACAATGATGTAAACTAACTTTACCTCCAAAAAATCCCAAAGAACAACACCAAGAAAACTAAAATCTTGAAATATTCTGGTGTTTTCTTTTGATAAACAAACAAAAAACTTCAGGGACACTAGCTCAGTGAAGAAAATATATTTTTATTTTACAAAATCTGTAGTTACTAAAATTGATTTCTAAACCTAGGGTATGCAATCATTCAAATACTGATTCAGAGATATTGTAAAATGATCATAAATTTGATTTCAACTGGTACCTCTTTACAATAAAATAATTACCAGATAGATGTGAAAGAATGCTGCCAGTCTTCTTTCTCCTCCTTCCCTTCAATATACTGTGGATAAACAAAATTCATTATTTAGAGTTATTTAGAATTATTAGGAATATAGACTTTTAAAAGAACAATGACACTTCTATTTATTGAGTTCTTGTAACAAAAAATTTGACTTTAAATACATTTCTGATCAGAAGACTAACTTTCACTATATGGTTCACATTTATCATTTTTTCAAATATAAACATGCAGTTAACCTTCAATATAAAGGTGCTTCTTCTCTACAGCTGAGGTTCTCTCTTCTCTGTAATCACTCACTCTCTCCTCTTTCTCTGTCACCTTGGTGTCTGATCATCTATCTGTCGATCATCTCTGGGAGTCCTAAGTAGAATTTAATGATCTTTTGGTATTTCTGGACTAAAGTGAAGGGTCTTACATGCAGAAATGTTAAAGTAGGTCATATACTCCCAGTGTACAGATTTGGCAAACATATATCTTCATAGATGTTACTGCTTTTGAAGTGCATCTTTTTTTCCCCTAAAATCTTCTAGGTGATTCAAACCCAAGTGGTCTTAAATTTTAATTTATAGCCTGTTTAATCTACTTTGAAAGTTTCTGTAGTAGAATAAAGAAAATCATAACGTTGCAATGGAAATTCTTTAAACATCAAATGTTTAATGGATTTTGTTATTTGTGTTGTAAAATAACCAGTACTTTTAGCATATGGAAGGGGTTGGTTTATTTCTTAAACTTTTACTTTAATTTTGGGGTTACACTCCTGCTCTTTGATATGATGGTAGGAATTTGTTGTGGCTGTTTTATTCCCAGTCTTTCTTCAGTAGCCCCTGGGCTTGCACATAGAAAGCCTCCATTCTGTTATTGTGCAAGGTAGCTCTGCAGAGAGAACTGGGCTCTTCCCTCCCCCCCCCCCGTACCCTGCCAAGTCTTCTGAGACCCTTAGGAGTGTCTGCTGTGGCCTCTTGCACTTGCTGCTTTCTACAATGGATGAGAACACACTACTACAGTGGATTCTCAAAAAATTATTGCTGACTAACTGTGATGTGGTATCACATCATATGATGTAATGATCTTGCCCTTTACCATCTTTTGATTTTAGACTGAGAGGTCATCTTTAAACCTTGGGCAATTGTGTCATGAATTATATCGCTGAACTGTTGATATGATTTAGGCTGTTGAAGTCATTGAGGTTACTAGATTGGGATGTGCAGACAGGGAGCACAGAGGAGCTGCTTACGTACAGAATAGGATTAGAGGAGTAGAAAGAAGAAAAATGGTAGCAAGAAGAGTGTAAGAAGAGAGGATAAAAATGGAGAAAGCTGGGGCAGTGGGTGCCCATTGTGACCACAGTCACGAAGTGGATCTACCCATTTCCACATTTGCTCAGCTGTGCTGGCACGCTCACAACACTGCCCCCTCCCCCACAGTTCTCACACACGCACGCACACACACACACACACTCTCTCTCTCTCTCTCTCTCTTACACCCTGCTTATTGACTACGGATAGTGTTACTGTTAGTGTTCCTTGCTATGTCATTTTCAGGTACCAAGATGTCTGAATTTGGAATTTTGTATATTATGGGTCTTAAAGAACTTTATTCCAGTTGGGAGGCTGTCTCTCCTTGCCTTAGCCGGCAGATCATAGTCCATGTTTCTCAGGAGTTGTCTTATCAGAATTTGATATATCTCCACCATCTGGCAGTGTGGTTTGGGGAAGCCACTTTACTTTTTTGGGCTCTAGTTTCCTTAGTGGTGAAAAGAGGAGTTTGCCCTGTGATCTGCAAGGGACTTGTGACGCCAGCTTCTGTGATTCTCTGTAGCCCCATTTTAAGCACAGAGCAAGCATACAAGCTGTATCAAAATGCTTCAGTTTTCCTTTTTCCCCTCAATTTAATGGTCATGTTACAGTTAATCAGTGAAATGAGCTGAATTTTCCTAAGAAGCAATATGTATGCACTATATATGTAAAAACACACAATGCCTACAATACATTCACACATATATAGGTGTAGATACATATTCTACAGTAGTTTGAAATTCTAGTAATAGTAGTCAGTGCCTCTGAGGAAGAATTTGGGTGTCGTCTAAATAAGAAGGGAAATATATCTGTTTCTTAGCCTCTAAAATTTTTGGACTGTGTATCTTTTATTGACATGAATGTAGTATATATGCATCGATGTGTTTGTTTTTAGTTTCAGCCTGTTAGGAAAACTGAAGAAAAGTGATACTCATTACCCACCAGGAAACATCTGTCCATTTTCATATACAGTATTTTATAGTGAAATATTTTATATTTCACTTAGATCTTACCAGAGAACCTGAGACATCACACTGAGAGAGTGAGTCTGATGCCTGCGTAAAATGGGTCAGGTGGCTGACCGGTAAAGGAAAATACAAATTTGGCATAAGAGGAGGGTTTTTTATCTTATTTAGAGCATGTTTGCCAGGAATGTAGATTGATAGGGAAATTCTTGGGGCTCTCAGTAGATATAATCTCTATCTATAGAGATGCAGTACACATACACACATATATGTGTATATAGAAAGCATTTAAATGAAAGAATGCATATCTGATATTAGTACAGCGAGGGTGGATGAGCTAGCTGCCTTCCCATTGTGGAGCTGCTGTGGGGAGGAGCCAGGACTGCAGCACAAGGCCTTTCTGTGCAGGAAGAAGCTTCCTCGGGGGCTCCTCCTGTCCACAAGCAGCCAGAGACTGAGGGACACAGGTGACAGTGCTGGGCCTAATGGCCCTTTCTCTATTTTTATTTCTCAGTTGGGGGTTGAGCGTTCTCGCTTTATAGTCACTTGTCCTTTTCAACTCTGAGGAAAGAGATGTTTTCTTCCCTCCCCCAACTGTATTATCTGTATTTCTTGTTCTTTGTTCTAGAAAGAAAAGATAAAACAACAACAACAACAACAAAACAGCAGCCTTGAGATTGTTTCTCTGATAAGTTTCTCACATTTCCAGAGCTGTGTATGGCCCGAGCTGAGGGCTGTGTGAAGTCTACAGCCTGCATCACTCCTTGTCCTGTACTTAGGGGTGCTGGGGCATTGGAGAGGGATGGAAGTAGCTCAGTAGAATGATGGGCAAGCAGATAATCCTAATCCTTCTGGTAACCCCAGGATTTCCACTGCTATCAGTGAAAGAGCAATGGTGCTCCCGCTCCTCCATCCTCTCGTTCACATGTTCACATAGCTACTGATTCATTGTGACTTGATTAGTTTCTTCATGTGTCAGTTGATGATGTCCTACGTGTAACTGGAGTCAATCTTCAGAAGAAAGATGATCATGTTAATGAGGTTTCTGAATTCGAGGCTCATAATTTAGCAGGCTTTGTGCTAAGCACTTTGTATACATCATTTCATATAATCTTTTTTTTGTGATCCCATTTTTTCCAATGAAGAAACGGAGACTCTGAAACTTGGAGGAACTTGCTCAAGATCACTAGTAATTGACAGAACCAGATTGAGACTTGAAGTTGTCTTTCTATGGAAACTTGTGTGAAGAGATCATTGCACTCCCAAGTGGTAAATGCAATGATGGCAGCATGCCTAGAAACTGAGGACTCAGAAAAGAGAGATTTGATTGACCTTTGGGGGTCCTGGAAAGGAATTTTGGAGACAGTAGTTTTGAGTTTAACATTAAACTATGCACCAAAATTAACATATTTCTGCACTACTGGAGCATCTACACAGAAGGATGGCTAGTTTGTGAAAACAAGTGTGTGTGGAATTGCAAGTGCTTTAGTGTTTCTGAAACACTGTGTGCAAGGCAGGGGTGTTGGGATATGAGCCAGGAGAGATGGGTAGGGTCAGATTATGGCAGATCTTTTAGAATCTACAATGTAGGTGATGACAATGAGTTTGGAATCATTCGAGGAGATATGAGATTGGAGCCAGACAAGGCAGGTGCAGTAGGGTGGGAGGGAAGGAAGAAAGACTTGATAATCTCTTGATGGAGAGGATGAGAGAGATAGCCAGGATACTTCATAGTCTTCTAGCTTGGTATTTGGATGGATAAGGATGCCAGCATTTGATACAGAGGAACTAGAAGGAGAATTAGCTTCAGAAAAAGAGTACAAATCAGTTTTATTCTTCACCAGTCTACGCTTGTAACCATCTGTTGTTATTAATTTTTCTATAGTAGGTCAAAATGGTAATGCACAGATTTGTATTTGCTATGATTTATAGTTAATTGTTAACTACTATCATTTTATAAACAAGAACAAGCTTTCCTGCCTTTCTGGAAATTTCTGTGGAAATTAAATACATTAGCTATAACTGTGATGGGGGAGAGTTGAATATAGTAAGTTCTTATGTGACATAGTCTGTAGGTTTTTGGAACTGACTTTAAACAAATTTATATATAATGAAAGTAGTTTCTCATTCATTTCTTCGGTGTTATTCAGATTTTTTTTTCTCTCTCGCCTATGTGATAATTTAATGATGTAGAAAAAAATAATGTTATTAGAGGACCTCCTGTGCATGTGTTCAGTCAATCTTTTTTTCATGTGTTTAACATTGCTTATTTTGAGGTCATAGTCCCTTGTTTTATTTTTTAAAGATTTATTTATTTACTCATACAGAATTGGGGTAGACAGGTCAGAGATGCGGAGGGTCGGAGAGTGAGAGGATTTCACCAGGGACAGAGTGGGGAGCAGAACAGGCAGATCAACGAAGTACATTGCTGAGGGGAGCAGCAGCCGGGTCAGGAGAGGTCTGATGTGCCACATGGGTCACCTCCGGGGCGAGGATGGAACTCATGCTGAAATGGCTTTAGCTTCTTAGTGCTGTGCTTGAACCCGCTGAACCACCAGGGAGGGCCGGTCATAGTCCTTTTTAAAATTTTTAATAAGCTGATGGAACCTATGAATTCTTTCATCCAGAAGGTGAGCTTGATCTCCCTCTCCAATATCAACTTAAGCACTCTTGGTTTTTGATCAGAGACATCTGACTCAGTTGGGTTTTCACCTTTTCCTCACTTCTCCCCATAGCTGGCACTATGTGACCCTTACTTGTAAGTTTAGATACTTCTAGGACCAAATCAACTTTAATTAGAAAACTCCAAATACTTTTTTCCAGTCAGGTTTCCCTGAAAAAGACCCTAAGATAAGAGTTTGCATGAAAGTCCTTTATTAAGGAAGTGTCCCCAGAAAAAAAAAAAAGAAGTAGGAGAAGTCAGGGATGGGAAGGAGGCCAAAAGTGGCTAGGATCTGAGAGAGAGACCTCTGGAGATGGCATGATGATTAATTTGATGTGGCAACTTGACAGGCTACATAAAAACATTATTTTTGGGTATGTTTGCGGTGGTGTTTCCAGAGGAGATTAGCATTTTAATTGACAGGCTCAGTAAATTGTCTCCCCCAGTATCAAGCAATGGAACATTACCCAATCCTTTAAGGGCCTGAGTGAGACAAAAGATAAAGGAAGGAGGTATTCTGCACTTTTTTCTACTCCATAGCTTGAGCTGGGACTGCTCATCTCATCTTCTCTGCCTTTGGACTCAGATGTAGACCACCAACTACACTGATTCTCAGGCCTTCAGACTCATGTTAAATCTTACTACTGACTTTCCTGGGTCTCCAACATGCTAATGACAGATTATGAGACTTAGACCATCCCTTGTAATCATGTGAGTTAATTCTTCATTGTCCATCTATTTGTCTTTCATCGTCTTTCCTTTCTGTTGATTCTGTTTCTCTGAAGAATCTTGACTAGTATGAATAGTTTTGCCTGACCACATGAAAGAGCTCTGGGTATATTTTACCTCAGAATTTTTCTACTGGAGGAAAAAGTCTTGGTTTTCATATCTGGCATCCAATATTCAGGTTGACTGACAGCGATCCTTTATGTTGGGACCAGGAGCTGGGTACTTCTGGCTCACTACCAATACAGGGCTAAGTATCCCCAGTCCCATTTGTATAACACACACAAATGCTGGATGTTTGGAGCCAAAACACAAAGAAACTAGTGACGGAACACTCAGAAATGGTGGGATGGGTCTGGGAGAATCTGGGTGCAGCAGTGACATCGTCTGCTGCCTATTTCTATCTCCAGCATCCTAGTCAGTCTGGCCTTGGTGCCAGGCTCCAATTTTGACGGTGGTTCCTGCCAGGAGACTTTTAAAAACTGGCCTTATAAGTAGTCTGTCTTTAGTTTAGTAGAACTTGCTGAATATTTAATTTTGTGTTGGCCTGAATTCCAGTGATTTTGTTAGGACGAGTTAGTTGCAAAATGCTCCATTACATAATGAAATGAGTTAATCTTTTTATAGCGTTGTGCTGTATTTGCTATCAAAATGCTGAAGAGTGTTTGCCAGAAGAAGCAGTTGTAGTATTGTTCTAAATGATTTTGAACTGCTCCTCATAGTAGAAATCACCCACTAAGCTTAGTGGCTCCTTAAGGCCCCTCTTAGAATGATAATAGTACCATATCATCAGCATCAAGGTGAATGATATGACAGGTCATGTATTCAGGTTATTAAAAGATTTATCAAATGGTTTGCATGAAAATTAGAGTGGGTAGGCTAGGACACCTGTAGCATTTGGGTCTGTAATTTACTCTGTCAAGAACCCATTTCCAATCCATTTTGATCCTCTTTTGATATTATAGTAAAGGCGCTGAAGGACCTCTAAAAGCCAAGAAATCAATATCAAGATCATGTAACTTGGCCTATAAAATCAAACATTGACAATAGAGCAATAAACTCACAAGTCTCAAATTATTTTTAACTATTTTCTCAATAGAAGAAACAGAGTGTACTAAGAGTGCATGAGAGGAAAACTTTTTCTGAAGCATTTGTGCTCTTCCTGTAGGATATTATATTGAGACATCCAGATGTGCAAGTATGGAAGAGCAAGATGGTGCTGATTTTTGGAAGAGATATTTTGAAAAGTGCTGGTTGGTAACAAAAAGAGTGCTGCTTTTCTGTTTTCTTTTTTAATGAACAGCAGATTGTTCTGTGGTTCAACTATATCAAAATTATTGATTAGGTTATTAATTCAGTGGGGAGGGAACTCAGTGTAAAATAGAACTTAACTGTGGAAAAAGTCTACCACACAGTATGATGTGAAGTCGTGTTTAAATGAATTGTAATGAGTGGAGGACACTGGATTTGAACTAGAGAAATTTCTAAGGCTTTTAAAATATGGGATAATGTAAGTGTTCGTTAAAATAAGAAAGACTACTAATTAGTGAAATTCTTTCATGAAAGGAAAGGCCAGGCAGGTAGGTTTCTTAGATCTATGTGATCTAAAGTGGTTGATGTGGGCTAGAGATAAAAAGAGAGGGAGGGGAAGAGTGAGATAAAGAGAGAGAGAGAGAGGCAGACATAGAGAGAGAGAGACAGTGAGAGAGAGAGACAGAGACAGGCAGAGAGAGCTAGAGAGAGACTGACTTAAAGAATACTCAGGAGTTGCCTGATGATTTTGATTTTTACTTTATTATAGTTACTTTTTTTTCTGATTCTTTTTTGTTTTCACTACATTCCTCCTATAAGTGAGACTATTCGATATTTTTCTTTTTCTAGGTTAGAGATATTCTGTCAGGGAGTAAGAGGAGGAGGAGAAGAACCCGGTCAGGGCTGGGAAGAGCACAGGGGACTATGGTGATGGTGCACAGGTAAGCTGGCAGTGGGAATTTCATGGCAAACCATACATTATAAAAAAAAGAAGGACTATATAATGAATTTTTTTTTTTTAAAAGAATACTCATGGGCCCTTCCTGGTGGCGCAGCGGGTTAAAGCACAGCACTGAGAATCTAAAGCCACTTCCGCATGAGTTCGATTCCCGCCTTCCCCGGAGGTAACCACATGGCGTGGCAGACCTCTCCTGACCCGCCTGCTGCTCCCCTCAGCAGTGTACTTCATCGATCTGCCTGTTCTGCTCCTCACTCTGTCTCTGGTGAATCCTCTCACCCTCCACATCTCTGGCCTGTACCCCAGTTCTGTATGCACAAATAAATAAATCTTTAAAAAAAAATACTCAGGAAGTAAACAGGAAACTGAAAGGCATGAACCAAGAACTAGACAGATAAGAACTTTAGTATTATTACATTAACAACTCAAACAGGAATCTTAATGGATGCTGTGTAGTCATTTGCGTTCCTTCCTAGTAACTATTTTAATTACTATAAATAGGTAACACTTCCTTAACACAAATAAAGAATGCTTGAAACCAATAGCCAAATTATGTTAAAGGAGAAACAGTTGAGGTATTTCCATCAAATTAAAAAAGTCAGAGAAAGATATCTGGTATTAACTGGTACTTGTCTGAAGGTTATAGTCAACAAAATAAGTTAAGAAAATAGAAAGGAAATGTAAGTGTTGGAGCTTGGATGATGTGTAGACATGGAAGCATGTGTTCCCTAGACCCTCCTCAAGAGACAACTTGCTGTTCAGCTGCAAGAACAGTTAACAGCTGATCTGAATCTTAACAACTTCAGCGTTACCTCTGCTTCCTAGGTAGCCCTCAGCTTATGACTGGCCATGTCAGGCCAGTGTGCAACTCCTTTAATGGGCATTTTCCTTCCCTGGAGTTCCTAGGTTAGTTGACAGCTTTTGTCATGTCTGCATCATAGTTAGCCTTCCAGCATGCCCACTTTTCCCTATCATTTTACCCCCAAATTCTCTGAGCTCCATCTTTATCTGCTTCCCAAAAGACCCAGATGCCCTTGTTAGTAGCAGGAGTGGTCCGGGAAAGCAGAGATAACATTCATCTTGGGAACTGGATTCAAAGAGATGGGGAGAATGCAAACTCTGGCTGTCTAATTGCTGACATAGTGAAACTGCCTGGTTGTTTTTACATTACACTAATGAAGGATCATAAAAATATGAGGGAAGTTAACAAACAGTTGAACATTGCTAGAATGTTTTTTGTGATTTGTATAGCCCTTTCTCGCTGCCCTCCCCTCCACCCCCTCCCCACCCCGGAAGTGTGAAAGCAGAACAAGCTGAAGCTAAAAATCAGGACTTAATAGAGCTGCCAAACTACTAAGATGATTGAATGGTTCATGAAGGGACTGTTATGCCAAGACCAGGTGCCATTTAGGAAAACTTCAGACCCTGTTCCAGGGGATGAGACCATCTGGATTCATGCCTCCAAAGGTTTTTTTTTTGTTCTCCTAATCTCATTGACCCCTCTCAGCAGTCACCCACCATTGTTGTTAACAGATAGCACTTGGTCCCCTTGGTAACACTCTGGGGTGTCCTTTTTGCAAGGTGATAGCTCCTTCTTCCTCCTTTAGCCACTTCTGGTACCTCTTCTCATTTCTTTACCTCACTACTAGATTGATATTGTTGTAGTAAAACTTAGCAAGGGTCATGATGGGTCTAATAAGGAAGAAAAGTGAGTTGCAAGAATTAGCTAGCATTACCTGGTAGGAGCTGGAAGAATAATTAGCAGACTAGATTTGTAGTTGCTTGATCAAGAATTCTGGAACATAAACGTGGATAAGAAGGAATTTGTGAACTTGAGAACATTCTGTCAAATTTAGGATACGGCACAATGACCCACAACTAAAATGCCCGCATTACTGTGATAGATTATGGAAGAAGGGATAAAGAGGCTGGGGGAGGTAAGCATTCTCGAGTATATAAATATGCAAAACCAAGTCCATCTGAGGAATGTCTTCCATAGAACAGGCAAGGAACCATGCCAAATTCAGATGAGAGAGAAATTGACCACTCCAGGAAGTTCAGTGGTGGTTGAGGGACTGAAAATACAAATATAACCTCAACCTTTGATGTAAATAGCTTGAGAAACCACAGCCTTCACAGCAGCAGGTCGGAATGCAGCTAATAATGGGCAGCTTTCTAAATTTTGCTCTTGATTCCAACTCAAGACAAACCACAGAAAGTCAAATATGTTCCCCAAACCAGTCTCATAAGATGTTGTGCTTCTAGATAGCACTTCTCCAGCTCCCCAAAAATCTGAAATCGGAATGAAGCTGCCTGCTGGTTTTCATTGCAAAGCATTACCCCCGCTCTGCCTGCTTCTGAGTTCTGCTGAGCACCCAATGATAGTGGCAGACTTCCTCATTTAGCAAACTCAGAATAAAGAGTCTCTGTTTCTTACTTGGCTGGTCTTCATCTATTTCCATGTGACTGCAAGCAGAAGCCAGTGGTAGGGAAGGCTGTCAGAGAGCCTTGCTCATTGATACTAGAGAGGATTGTGGTGCTCCAGAACCAAGAGGCCAGCTGGTGGCTCTTACCTGCACAAGATAGGGGTTTTGCAGTTTTTGAGACATTTGCCAGAATTAAGTGGTAACCAAGGAGGCTTAGCCAGCGAGACTTGTGGAGAAATAGTTAATAGAATATATAGACTATTTCTAGGGTTAAAATAGGAGTTCAAGAGGGAGTACAAGCTTGTTACATGTATTTCATCAAGAAAATAATAATGGAAGAGCAGGGATCTGAGGGTTGCCATCCTAATAATAATAAAAAAATCTCATTACTCAGCCTGCCCTAATTTTCAAACCAACAACCCAGTGCCTGAAGAGGTGCTTGGGTTCCAGTGGGAAGGATTCTGAATCACTGGAAAATAGACATTGTAGTGATTCCCCTTCTACAACAGGAGCTATGGCTTCTTATTTGAATGATTGTACAATAAGGAAAGGGGAATCCCAAGACATTTCTGTGACTGCCAGGCACATGGTCTCACATTAATACCTGGAAATGTGGAGATCCTTTAGAGCCCATTGTGAGAGTTGGAGAAGAGGGTGTAATACATAGAATCCTGGCCAAATCCCTAGTTGCTCTGGATCCACTGGAATTTTGGACTCATTAGAAGATATTTTCCCCAATTCCTGACTGTATCATTACAATTAACAAACTTGGAACTTGATTCTCAATCTATGGAGTAAGAGCTATGATAGTGAGGACCAAAAGGACGCATTTGAAACTGCCTACTCACATCCCTAGCCAAGAAAGTACATAAAAAATGATGTCACTTCCTGGGAGGATGGTGAAGATTAGTGCTACTCTTAAGCATTTCAAGGATATAAGGTGGGGATCCCTATCATGTCTCCCTTCAGTTAACTGACTGGCTTCTGCATAAGACAGTTGGGTCCTGCAGAGTAACTATAGATCTCCATAAGGTGAAGCAAGTTCAATCCTGGCAGGAGGTTGAGAAGCCGAGAGGGGTGCCACTCATCTTGGAGGAGGAGGAGAAATGAAAGTTGGTTTATGGATGGCTTGCTTTGGTGTATGGGCACAAGCTGAGGTGGATGACAGAGCAGTATAGTTGGGGGCAGGGTTGACCTTGAAATGTAATGCTGCAAAAACAAAAAAACAAAAACCAAAAAACCCCAAAATGTCCCTGGAGTAGAGTTCTGAGCATTGTACCTGGTCATCCACTTTATGAGCAAGAAGAAATGGCCTTTGATGAGAATATAAGCACAATTCTGGAACATGATGAATGCCTGACCCTTTTTTCTTTTTAAGATTTTTATTTATTTATGCACACAGAAATGGGGCACGAGTCAGAGGTGCAGGGGCAGTGAGGGGATTCACCAGAGACAGAGTGGGGAGCAGAACAGGCAGAGTGACGAAGTTACACTGCTGAGGGGAGCAGCGGGCAGGTCAGGAGAGGTCTGCTGTGCCATGTGGGTTACGTCCAGGCCGGGGATCCAACTCATACTGAAGTGGCTGCAGTCAGTTTGCAGTGCTGCATCCTAACCCGTTGAGCGACCAGGGAGGGCTCTCCAGCTCATTTCTCAAAGACCTAGAAATAAACAATCTGCAAGTGAGAAATAAGGTCTGGGGTAGAGGAATGTAGGTACATCTAGGTCACATGACATATGATTGTTACATGAAGTGTGAATTAATACTTACCCAAAGCACATGCCATTAAAATGGCACTAAAACAATCAGGGACACAAAATGACTCCGGCAGTTGACATTAAGCAGCCTTTTTCATCGTTCAGGTAGAAATGCACACTGGCCACATGAATGAAGAGCCCCAGAGGCAGAGGTGAAGGTTACATAAAGGCCTAACTACATGGATTTCCCCTTCTTGTAAAATAATGACAGATATTATTGGCAAATATAACTATTGCCAGTTCTGTGTGTCTAAGCTGCCAGCAGAGATTTCAAGGCTGACTTCCTGAAATGACATTATTTTTCACCGAGGTGTTCAGACCAGCTACTTTGTTGGCCTTTTTAGTCTTGTAAGTGCCAACAATTTGCTGCCATAGAAATAAACGCCTATTGCATATGTGACTTCCCTTTTCTGCTACAACAATCTTTGCAAGCATCACTAGGCTGGGTCTAGGCTTATCTGATTTGTACCATTTTGCCCGGTGAATGTGGACCCATTGTCATGAGACTCGCTGGAGGTATCACATGCTACAGCATCCAGAACCTGTCAGTCTGGCAGAGTATTGGACTGACCTGTTGCAAGTGCAACGAAAGTGCCACTTTGAGGTCAATACTCTTCAAATATAGGGTCCTAGATTAGAAATGTAAGAGAACAGTCTCAGGTTGCTATTTAAGAATGGAGTAGGTTGTTTACATTCTCAAGAGATATAATCTCATTTCTACTCCTCTGGAATAGGGGTTCCTTTATAAAATGTACTAAGATATAACTGAGAATGAATGCTGTATTCACATTCAAGCATGAGAGAACAAAGAAAAGCTCAGTGTGCTTGTGCTCCACTTGATCCTCAGGCCCTCCTCTGCTGTTATCGCTCTATTCAAGACCATGATACAATCGTGTAGTTCAACTGAGCGTGTGAGCAATGTTACAAATGATGGCATGTTTTGGAACTTTAGAATCATTTTCTAGCTTTTGGGGTCCTCAAAACTATAAATTTTATATTTTCCAAAGTTAAGGTTCTACTGAATTGAGTTGTGATTGCAAATTATTTTGATTAAATGGTGAACTTTTCGATTGCTAGTTTTACCTAGAGTCATAGTAATTTTCTAGCTCAGGTTTTTAATGAATTCCATTTGGAAGAATTATATACCATCCATGCATTCAGGTCTTTTGTAATATTTTGTCCTTTAAAATGTATGTGACACACAAAAATAGCAATTTGGGACAATTACTTCCTAAGTATAAATGTAATTTGAAGGGATGTTATATGTGTCTAAGGCATGCTTGATCTGACGAATGAGGAGCAGAACCACTTACTGTGTGATAAGCCCATCTCTAGTTTTCATTTGGATTCTAAAATCTTAGAAATACATTCTTACTTTCCAGATGAACTGAGCTATGGATGAGTTTTTATTAATCCCATACCCAGAAGGAATTGCTTCTCTTTATGTATGTGGTTTGTTTGATATGAAAAAGATAGAATCAATATCAGAAGTTATTTAAGGCAAATGCTTATGTTATGTCTCTTTGCTGTATCACAGGCTTTCAGATTCCTTTAAGAATACAGCACAGATATAAAGACTATAAGGGAAATGATATGTTAGCTAGTAAAATTAGGCTTACCTTACCTCTACCTTTTTTTTATGAGTATGTTTATTTCTATAGGTTCAGTTGAACAATGATGACATATTTTATGTATTATTAGTCAAAACTATTTTTATTCTTAAAACTTCTAATTGTGCCATTATTTTTCAAAAGAAGATAGCGTTAGCTCCATACAAAGAGAAAACATACACAGAATATTTAAAATTTTCTTGGGGAAGCACATTATTGGATTGGTGGAGTGAGACTTTTGTTCATTTAGAACTGTTTCAGAGGCACCTATGAAATATAGAAAATGATCTACTTAATGTTTAATGTCAAATGCCAGTGGAGAGCCACCGGCGCCTAACTTAAAGAAAATCATTAAGCTTCATTTTCTGAGGAGACAAGAAGAAAAAGGGTGCTAATCACAGATAATATCAGTGGTAATAAAGGAAATAAGAATTTTCCAAAGTGGCTAAATGAGCAACTGTTCTTTGTCTGGAGATGGGAGGATACATTCCCTAGTGAGAGTAGCCTTCGCAGGAGCATTTCTTGACAAAACAGGGTCAGGGAGTCCATAGAAAACATGCCTCAATCTGGAGTGCTCAAACCATTTTTGTAAGGTGATTAGCTGAGCACTTACTACATGCCAGGCACCCTGCTAGGTGCTGTGGTGGTCGTCACAAGTATAAAAGGCAAACTAACAATTTTTGAGCTCCTACTTTGTGCCAAACACTTAGCACAGGGATTCTGTGAAATAGGTATTTAGGATACCAGTTTTGCACAGGGAGAAAGGGGGAACTGAAGAGATAAAATAATACTCTCCAGTCACAGAGGTAAAATTGATGCTGTCTGGACACTGCTCAGTGAAGAGCTGGATTTCACCCTTTTGCTGAAGTATCCATCATGCATTGGTTTTCACTGAAGGCACTAAGAATGAAAGATGAAGGCCATACAAAACCAGAAACTTGCTTTATATCAGTGGTTTCCAAATTTCTATGTAAAACATATAGCAAGAAATATGTTTCTCTTTGGGCCTACCATGTGTTTGCATGCGCACACGCTCCAGCCAAAGGTTTCCTGAAACTATTTATCTTGTGGGTGACAGACGGACTCCTTTTGTCTCCTCTCCTCTCCTCTCCCCTTTCCTCTCATCTATCCTCCTCTCAACTACCCTGCCCTTCTCTCCCCTCCCCTCACCTGTTCTCCCATTATATTCTCCCATTCTACTCTTCCCTATCACATTAAAAATGCATGTCCCAATCCACTTACTGATTTAGTGAGCCGCTAAAAGGTCCTCACTCACATTTTGAAAAAAAAAGTTTTTTAAAGTATTTGAAATGCAGGATATTATTCGAATTTTGACTTCCCATAGTGTACTAGCATGATACTAAAATAAGACTCGGGTAATCTGGTGTGACAGATTGCAAGTTTACTCCAAATCTCCTTCCTAGGTCCATGTTTTTGCTGTGTAGCTCTGTAGTGTAGTTTATACTTATTTTGGTGCTGGCTCGGCCATACGACTTGTTTTGGATAATTTTTGGAAAAGATTTATTTATTCATACAGAACTGGGGTGCAGGCCAGAGGTGCAGGGGTGGTGAGAAGATTCACCAAAGACAGAGTGGGGAGCAGAACAGGCTGACTGATGAAGTACACTGCTGAGGGGAGCAGTGGGCAGGTCAGGAGAGGTCTACCACGACTATGGGTCACCTCTGGGGCGGGGATAATGCCTGCTGATTGGCGTTAGCTTCTTAGTGCTGTGCTTTAACCCATTACGCCACTGGGCCCTGTTTTGGACAATTTGCAGCTAATAAACATGATGCGATCAAAGCTTGCAGAGTAGATGAGTGCTTGTACTTGCTTGCTCTTGCCCTTTTGTCTTCTTATGACAACCTCTCTGACTAGCTGCTGGAGACACTGGGGTCAGAGTTGCGATCTGAGCTGAATTGTTCCAGATGTCCTAGCTGAGCCTATCCTAGACTTGTCCATACCCAGCCAGCCAACACTCAGACACATGAGTGAGCTGAGCCAAGATAAGCAGAGGCAGCTAGCCACTTAGCCAACTGTGCCAGGCATGTGTCCAATAAATATTTATTGTTAAATGCCATTGAGGTTCTTTGGTTTGTTGCACATCATTACTGTGGCAACAGATAACATGCACCTGGAAGTGTCCAGTCACGATATTGGGTTCGTATTTGAGTACATGAGATATAAATTGAAGCATGTAACTGAGGTCTAGCAGAGTCAAGAACTCCTCTATCCTACCTCACTTCTTATACATCAGAACGTATTCAACTGGTTGGCTGGGATCGGCAATTTCCAGGTGATCCCACGAGAGAAACAGTGATTCTTGAATTTTAGTGTCCATTCCAGATACCCTGATCAACTGAATTATAACCTTTTTACCTATGAAAGTTTGAGAAGTGTTGACTTAGTGAATTTATTTGCATTGAATTTGGAATCGAAGGAAAAATTGATAAGGAACAATGGGTTAAATTCAAATGATTTGCTTATGCAATTTATTTAAGCATATTGATTTTATATAAAATGGATGACAACATATGTAATCCATATACTTTGTTTGACAGTTTAATCTTTACAGTCAGGGATTATAAGTAAAACTTCAATTTTGGGGCCTTCCCTGGTGGGTTAAAGCACAGCACTGAGAAACTAAAGCCACTTCCGCATGAGTTCGATTCCCGCCTGCTCTGGAGGTGATCACATGGCGTGGCAGACCTCTCCTGACCCGCCCGCTGCTCCCCTCAGCAGTGTACTTCGTAGATAGATCTGCCTGTTCTGCTCCCCAGTCTGTCTCTGGTGAAGCCTCTTACCGCCCCTGAGCCTCTGGCCTGTACCCCAGCTCTGTATGTACAAATAAATAAATCTTTATAAAACAAAAACAAAAAAAACCTTCAATTCTGGCCCTGGGTTTTCATTGTACTGTCTCTCCCAATGTTCTGTCTGTTCTGAATGACACAGTACCTGTTACTGGTAGTCACAGCCTTGCAACTGTGTCAGATATACAGGCTGCTAAGGGCCCTTTTAGTTTTAACAAAATTTCATTTATAATGTACAAAAATTTTACAGTTGTAAAGCTTATCCCTGCTTTTCATCTTTCTTTTTTCCTTTGTATTTCCCAAATGTCATATTGTCAAATTGGTGATGGACTTGATTTCTTGGTGTTGGACAAATTTGAGGATTGCTTGGAAATCTCTCCTTTATCATTTAATTATAAGGTTAATCTATAGCATGTCTGGTTTCTTCAGGAGGTTGTCTACAGTCTCTGAGAGATTCCATTTTGGCTTCTGGATACAGGGCCATTGATATTAACATTTAAGAAGATTTTAGAAGCTTGATCTTAAAACAGAATAGATATACTGTAGTGGTACACAGAAATACTTTATCATATGCCAGTGTTAGGAATATGACAGTCATTTTAAGGCATAATGTCAATTTATCTTTTCTTTCTGACCTTTCTAATTTCCCAGCCTTTTTCATTTTTTTAAAAAGATAGCTCTTAATGGCCCTTATTTCATGTAGCCTTTCATTACTTCCAGACACTCATATTCCCTTTTTCTTACACGTAAAACTTGGACTCCTCAGAAGAAAGGTTTTATTCACCTCTCTGGAAAATCTGAAATTCACAGAAAAATCTGAACTATTATTTGTTATGACTATCATCAAGAAAGTACAAATAAACCTACCATCCTCTTCCTTTCCCTCTGATGTCAGTGAAATGTCTAAGCCTGAGTAAGAGTGCACTTCTTTGAAATAAACTGGAAATGCTTTCTTGCCTTCAGCCACAGAAGCTGTGACATGATGGTATTCCTTATTACCAATCAGCTTGGCTTTTGTCTTTCCTAAATTAGCCTGGGGCCCATAATAAAGGTGTGGTTTTATAGGCGAGACATCCAGGCACCTTAACAGAAATTCCCAATTATTCCATCTTTCAGCAGCACCCAGCATAACCATGTTTACCATGTTTGCTAATGACAAAAACAGACTTAATATGCTGATCTTCATGTCTTTTTTAGTAGCATTGATACTTGGGTATTTGTGAATCCTTGGACTTGTAAACACTGGAATCCTGATCACCCTTTAGCACCAGTTTTTTCAGTCTTACACTTTGGATCACTGGGGAGCTCTGCAAAATCCAGATCACACTTAGATTATAGCATAATGGCGGTGGCTGGGTCACAGGCATCAGCGCTTCCTTTTTTAGTACTCTTGGAGGGATTTCATTTTGTAGCGAAGTGGAAAGTCATTGCTCTAGTTAATTTATTAGATCACATTCCAAGTTCTCTACATTCAGTAAGGTGATAGGAACTAAACTTTCATGCAGCTCTGATTTTTGGATTGAGAGGGTCAGATTATAAATAGTTACAAATAATGCCAGTTTAAAAATCACTGGGTTTAAAATGCCATGTATGTGGCTCATATTCAAACCATTGCTATTCCAGCAGAAAGTCCTTTCTGTTTTGGTAAATTGTAAGTCATTCAATCCTAGTAAACAGAATGAGGTGGATATAAAATAGTTGAATTAAATTGAAACATGAAATGTTTCTTCCTTATTCACATCAAATACATTATTATACTGTATCTATTTATGACATTTTCAGATTAGTGTGTGACTTAATGGAACTAAACAGGATTATTCCATCTTTCTAGACTATCTAGTTTCAAGCACTCACTATTGTGATATTAAACTTGTGAATTTTCCAACTCTAAGGATATTTGCAAGATGAACATAATATTATTTTCCAACGTACTCTGTGTATGTATGTGGGTAGAGGATGGTGTTTGTTTCTATATATCTCTTTAACATGAAAGAAACTTGGTTTAGTTTGCTTCTCTTTTATTCTCCTAGGATCCAGGAAAATTCTCAAGCGGAAAAAGGATATTATTCACTTGAAGAAGTAACAGTGATGGAAACTTGGAAATGAAAGCAAGTGTGAGTAAGTACATTGGTCATGGATTTTAAAAGACTGAATTACCTCTGGTTTATTCATCTAAAATGAAAATATTCTTCAATCATTAAATTTTTTTTTATGGCTTATTTGGGAAAATTTATCTTAAAACCAGATATAGATGTTGGAAGGAAACCAGGAGCCTGGACAGTTCAATTCACTTGGGATCAATGGCAATTTTGCTGGAGGACTGAAGTTTTCCTTATTAAGTTCAAAATAGTAAGACTTGGGGAATATATAAAAATGAACCTTAAAATATCTTCCTAGAAGTAGCTATATATCATCAGCTTTAGATGAAAAAGCTAGGAACTAGTTTCATTTGAAGGAATAATTCCTTAGTTCTCTGGTTTGCTTAAATGACCAAATTTAAGAACCAGACCTACAACTTATATTTTCTGCTGTTATGTCTTTTTTTGGTAAGAAGCTGTCCAAGCTGGAATATTTATTAGATTTCTGTTTGTTCATTCATTTGGCATATGCGTGCCAAATACCTACTATACCAGGTTTTGTTAGGTTCTGGGATGCAGTGATAGACAAGAAATTTACAGTTGAACAAAGATGACCTTGAACACTGAATGGCACATATAAAAACTTAATTATAGCTGTTCTAAGTGAAATGAGAAAATTACAGGGACCAATGGAAATCATTAATATAGGAAGTATCTTGTGTTAGGGGTAAAAGGTGGCTTTTCTTTAGGAAATGATATTTTGGCTGGGATTAGTAGGCATTAACTTGTACATTGTTTTGTGATAGTACATTTTAATCAAATCATCAAAATAATTATTTATTTGTAGAATAACCAGTTTTGTGCACCCAGATTTCTAGGCTGCTCATGTAAAATTTAATTTAGAAAATCAGTAATTCTATATATTTTCAGAAGTCAGGTTAATAGAAAGAATGATAGGAAGTACTCAAATATCTATTTACTTGACTATTATTTGTACCAGGGATATAACAGTGACAATGATCCCTGTCCGCATAGAGTTTGCCTTGTAGTTGGAAACAGCCAACCAGTACAATGGATAAGTAATGTACAGAGCATGTTAGTTATTGGTTATTGCTTTGGAGGAAAATAAAACATAAAGAGAGGTTAGGGAATGTTGGTGGTTGCAAATTTACCAGAGTCTACTTTACATAGTATCCTTGAGAGAAAATATACTCTGATTCTAATCACAGACAAATTACTTGGCTTGCATTTTGTTGGTGCTGTACCATGTTGAATATACACTGCAATTCTTTGCAGCTGGCACCCCTAAATTGTTGTGAAAAGGCATTAATGCTATCGTCTCATGACTTGCGATTAACAGACCTCAGAAAGGGAAAGGTATGGCAAAGTCCTCTTCTGGAGGATCAGGAAGATCTCCAGTCAAACTTGGGTTCCAGAGAGATCAAATAATATGTGTCCAAGATGACAGACGTAGTAAATAGCAGAATTAGGGATCAAATATAAGCAGTTCATACCATGGCCTCCAAACATTTTGGAACATATACTACTAATAAAAATAACTTTGAGCATTCATCCAAATTTATGTTGGTTTCTTGATTTAAATTATATGCATATATTAATGTAATCATAGAATGTGGATCCTAAAACATATATAAAATAGAAAAAAGAATAAAATCTAAAGGCAAAATATTTTTCAAATCATTTAAAGGTTTATAAGTAGCACAAAAAATTTTGCTTTCATAAATGTGTTTGAGCATGTTTTATTATCTTTTGTTCTGAAGCATGGCCTTTGCTTTGTGGTTCAACTATTCAAATATCTGTTTCTGAGTTCTTAGCTGAAAAAGACTTCACAAATAAACTTGAATCCTTATGGAAGAAATACATCTTGAGCTTCCTTAATTATGGCATGCATTTGTCTATCATCCACCCTTTATATAATTGTTATTGTTTAAATTCTGCAATAAAATTCCCCTATTTCTGATTTGATTGGTTGCTTTTGAAAACTTACCAGAAGGGGCTACATTTTTATTTTCAACATATGAGATTAAAGCCAACTAATAACTCATTCTGAGGCTGTTGGAACTGGTTGGAATGACTGTTCTAACAGAATATTTGTACCTTATTAATTTTGACACCAATAAAGGGCATTTTAGAGGGGGAACCCTATCTTATCTTGGCTTACCTAGTATTCAGAACCTAAGTTTGTTTGTTTGTTTGTTTTTTTCTTTTTTTTTTAGAAGTATATACACCTCAAAGTTCTAGAAAGGAGAACAAGAGAGGGAGTCTCAAGGACATTTTACTGAGTTGATTACCATCTTTTATGGTAAATAACAGTGTTTGCTATTAAGTGTAGTCTTTCTAAAGAGCATATAAATAATTACTTCTTAGTCTCTCTGGGGAAAGGAATGGGGAAACTGTATTCTTGAGCTTCCATGCTCCATTATTCAAAAGTTCATTTTGTAGTTTTATTATTTATTTATTTATTTCATTTTGTAGTTTTAAATGTGTGGTTACTCAGTGGGGCCTTGTAGCCTTTCATGCCTCCAACTTTACAGGAAAGACCTGAGGTAGAAGGCAAGAGCAAGCATCTGAGCAGGGATGAGGCCTGCTTGAAGGAGCCCATATACCACACAGGGCATGAGGAGACGGGACAGAAAGAGTTGTATTGATACTAGGAAGGTAACCGATGAACACAAATTATCTTTTATTAGAACATCTCCTGTATCTACCTGGGTATAGTAAACAGAAACCTGCTTCCATATACTGAAGAGTAAAAGGGCAACCTACTCTGACCTGCTCAAGAGGGTGAGCCTGGTCTTCCCCCAGAACACCCACCAACTATTATGCAAGTAGCCAGCAACCAGACTAACTCATGCTCCAGACCCACCTAAATACTAAATTTTGGCATACCCATTTTTAATTTTTTGATTGAAATGAAATAGGAATTCTAATATTTTCTAAAGACGTTCTGGTATTTAATTTCCACCAACCGTGAGTTGTCTTGATGTTCACTTTGTTCTTCCAAGAAGGTAACTGGGGCATCTACCTTAATAGGTGGGCATGCTTGTAGCAAAGTTTGACCACTAGATTTAGCTTTCAGTCCTGCCCTTCTAAATGCTGTTTTGTGTAGCTTAGGTCAAGATACTTAAACTCACTTTGTTGTCACTCCCATTTTAGTGGGAGCAACTGACATAATTGGAGGCAGGGGGACTTGGCTGAGCAGCAGACTGCTAGGAGCAGGCCCATCCTAAACCACACTTACAAATCCCAGGGAAATGAGCTTTCTGTATCCTCAGTTTTTCCAGGGTTCCTTCCTAGGTGGGATTTTGTTGGGAAGCCCACTGCGGTATGGATTGGTGTCTATGAAACAACATGATTTATTGTCCAACAGTTACTTAGCTCAGAGACTCTGGAGTATTCTTTTCTTAGTTGTAGTTCTGAATTGTTTACTATACCCAGGTAGATACAGGAGATGTTCTAAGAACATCTGTATGTTCTAAGAACATATCCAGGTAGATACAGGAGATGTTCTAAGAACATCTGTATGTTCTAAGAACATACCCAGGTAGATACAGGAGATGTTCTCTTTCACATTTTCCTTCTCAAGAGGGAGAAAAACACATTGCTCTGGCTATAATTCTCTTTATTTCAGATATTTATGTATTTATTCATGATAGTATTCTCACCATCATGGAGCAAGTGCCCTGGTTTTTGAGGTGACCTTAAATGGGGGTAGAGTGTGTTTTGGTCTCTTTGGAGCTTTTTATTTGATCAAACTTAAAGACTGATGTTGTAGAACATTTTCATAGTTTTTCTGGTGGCTTCTCCTTAGTTTGCATGTCTTTGATAAAATCTTGCTGACCTTTTAAATTTGTTATTTTAGTTTGACTAATCTTGGTAACTTTACCCTTTCATGAGAGAATTTTACTTCTAAATTTCCCTTCTGATTGATAGCATCTGTCAATCAATAATTACAAAAGAAAGTTTTCTAAATAATTGATGACTTTCTTATTGCAACCTTGTCTAGCATAGTGCAGCTTAATATACAAAAAATTTAAACATAAGAGTTAACCTTTCAAGTTCTATATGTGCTTACCCAGTCTGACTTGAAATCCCAGTCCTTAGAGCAGATGTGCATGCTAATGCTGTCAAGTGGGGTTTGCATGAAAATATAAGCAAAGAAACAGAGACCATTGAGTGTCCTCAGGCTAAGGACTGGGATTAATGCTTCTGTATTTTCAGCTCCCTCACTACAGTAGCAACCTCAAAACCCTGGCAGCACCCCAACTCTGTCTACTGGTACCCATTATTTCCTGACCTTTATAGAGACATGGTTGACGGAGTAACCCCAGCATCTGTGGGGAACTGGAAATGGTTATGGTCAGTGTCTCCTCTCAATTTTTGGCACTGACTATTGTGATTGTGTATGTGTGTGTCATACAGTACATTTGTGTATGCGATTGAATGAGTGAATGAGGGAACTTTCCCTAGGAGGCTGCTTTGTATCAGAGGGTTTGGTATTGAGGGTGCTGTTGAGTGGGTGAAAAACGAGATGAGTGGCTGATATACATTTTTGACACTAACTGGGTAGAGAACATGGATGGAGGCTGACATTTTTCTGGGAACTGTGCAAATTATGGGTGAATTTCATCTTTTAAAATGATCTTTTGGTCTTTAAGTGTGTCTAATTTCCCCCTTATTTAAGACATCATTCATCCACCATCCACTCACCCTTTATACCAAAACTTCAAAAAGTAGAATGCATAAGATAAGATTATTTGAATCTTGCCACTTTTTCAGAAATTCTCTCATACTTAGTGTAGGCCTGCTGATAGTATAGAGTGTATTCTTTCTAATATAATTTTCATCACTCTACTATTTGCATATTTTATTAAGTGTCTTTGGTACCAGCCTGTAAACGACTTAAAGCCGCTCACCTATATGTTGCTAAGCCCAGCACTGCACTTGACATTCGGTCTGGACACAGCAATCTGGCCGTATATAAGTGGTCTATGTATGTTGCATGCTGAGAAAGGTCTTTTATGTTTTTCTTCAAAAAACACCTTTAGGCATTTTTCTTTTACATTATGTAATGACTTTGTCTTTGATATCATGTATCTGTAAGAATGTGCAGAAGTATACCTAGATCCATATACTTTACTTCCCTGTCTCTTATTTCAACAAACATAACAAGAAGGCATATTGATTTTTATTTCCTCTGGGCTTTAGTCACACACAATTCGACATAGTTTCAGATATTAACAACTGAGATAGATTATATTATAGTTTTGGGAGCTTTGCCAACAACTTTGGTCTGTATTTCTCTCATCTTGGGACAAGTCTTCATTTGCCAGGATGGGTGCTTCACCCAAAAAGCATTCAATCACAGTGAGAATTTTTTGAGTGTGGGAAATTTGTATGTCAGAGATACTCCAAGCTGATGCTCAGCAACAAAGATGGCTGAACAGAATTCTAAGGCAGATGCAGCTGAAGTAACACTCTCAGGAGAGGAGCAGTGACACTATTGATGAAAGAAAACAAGCTTCACACATGCCTAGCAGCTTCTCCCTTGAGAAATATGTATCTTAGTAAGAGTCAAGGAAAGTGTTGAAGGTTGAGAGCCATGCTTGCTTATGTCTGTGGGGTGGTCAGAGTATACCCCCGTGAATAATATTCCTGAACATTCCATAACATTTCAACATTTGCTATCTCTTTTCTGGCATGGAGCCAGTTTGGCCCTTTCTGAAAGTTACTGAGTGCATTTCTCAAAGGACCTATGTTTGGCTACCCATGCACTGGAGAACTTATAAAATATAATTGCTTCCTGTTTTTTTCATTTTCCCTCTTAATAAATTATTTCTTTTTTCCTTCCATCTCATGAAGAGAAAAACCACAGGGGGCAAAAAATGATCCCTACTCTTTCCCTTTTGGTCTTAATTTTTGCTTAATAGAGTAATAGTCCAACAAGTATAACCAATATTGTATTAATGAAACCAGATATTTAGTGGCTGGGGTTATAGTTGATGGGGCCATGTATAGATTAGAGCTAGAGAGTTTACTCAGTAATCAAAATGGCACAAATATTAATACAGAGGGAAAACTTTATAAAGTCCCCATGGGAAACAGGTCAATGAATGGTCAACTTTTAGATCTTGCTTGCACATTCACTGTCCTGGTTGATGCAGTGCTGTTTGGAGGTCCACTTTGCGCTATTTGATTGCCAATATTCTATGAGAATCAGAGCAGGGAAGTTAGTCTTGGAAGCTCATCTTACCACATGACAGATACAGAATATCCATCCTACTCAGATGCTGCCTTCAGCCTCAAATTTGTTTTCACCAATCCTCCAAAATCTTGAGTCTCTAGGCAGCACACAAAAATTGTCTCAACTTGAAATTACTTGGCAATTGACTTTAACATAGTTTGTTTTTTAAATTATTCTTTAATTTTCTTCTCTTAGAGGTTTTTCTTGTTATGGTAAAATATTAATAATTAAAACTTACCAGGACTCCCCCTGGTCATGCAACAAGTTAAAGCACCGCATTATGAAGCTCTCTGAAGCCATTGTAGCACGAGTTCAATCCCCCTCGAGGGAGCTGACCCATATGGTGTGGCAGACCTCTCCTGACCTGCCCACTGCTCCCCTCTGCGATGTATTTCAGTCAATCTGCCTATTCTGCTTCCCACTCTATCTCTGGTGAATCCTCGCACCTACCACATCTCTGGCCTTTACCCCAGTTCTGTAAGCATAAATAAATAAATCTTTAATTAAAAAAAAAACTTACCATCTTAATAGTTTTTAAGTGTATGTTTAGTGATATTAAATCCAGTAGGAATGGTGTGTGATCATTACTACCATCCATCTCCATTACACTTTTCATCGGTAAAATGGAAATTTAAAATGTATCTCTTACAAGTGGAATCATTCAATATTTATATTTTCATGACTGCTTATTTCATTTAGCATAATGTCCCCAAGGTTCACCTATGTTGTAGAATATATCAACTTCTGTGTCTTTAAGGCTAAGTAATATTTCATAATAATGTATATACCATACTTTGTTCATCCATTTGTCCATTAATGGAGTCTAGGTTTGCTTCCATGTTTTAGTGATTGTGAGTAATGCTGCTATGTAGACAAATCTCTCTTTGAGACCCTGCTTTCAACTCTTTGAAGCATATACCTGGAGGAATTGTGGGATTATCTGGCAATTCTATTTTTATCTTTTTTAAAACCACCATACTGTTAGTATCGCCATTTTACATTTTCACTAATAGTTTACATGCATTCCAAGTTCTTCACATACTTGCCAACATTTGTTACTTTTTTTCATAGTTTTTATCCTAATGGATAGGAGGTGGTATTGCATCATAGTTTTGATTTTTTTTTCTAATGATTAAAGAGGTTGTACATCTTTTCATGTGCTTATTAGCTAGTTGTATGTTTTCTTTGGAGAAATATATTTTCAATTTTTATCCATTTTAATATCAGGTCAATTTTAAAGTGTTCCTTATTGATTCTCTCTATATTAATCCCTATCAGCCATAAAAATTGCACATATTACCCTTTCTGTGAGTTGCCATTTTACTGTATGGATGTTGTTTGTTGATGCACAAAGTTGTTTAATTTTTAGAAAGTTCAGTCTATTTCAGTCTATTTCTTCTTTTGTTCTTTATCTTTTTTGATGTTGGATCCATGAAATGATTGTCAAATCCAATATCGTGACGCTTTTGCTTTGTGTTTTCTTCTAAAAGCTTTTTATTTAGGCCTTACATTTAGGTCTTTGATACACTTTGAGTTAACTTTTTAATATGGAGTCAAATAAGAGTCCAATTTCATCCTTCTGCATGTGAAAACCTAGTTGTTCCAGTACTATTTATTAAAATATCCCATAGAATGGTTGGCATCCTTTTCAAAATTGTTTGACAGTATATGTAACATTTTATTTTTGAACTGCCTATTCTAATCCACTGGCTTATATGTCTGCCTTAAGCCATAGCACATCTTGACTATTACAGTTTGTAATAAATTCTGAAATCAGAAAGTATGAGTTCTCTAGATTGTTCTTTTTCAAAATTGTTTGGTTGCTTTGGGACCTCTCAGATTTCATGAATTTTAGATTGGATATTTTTATTCCTGACAAAATTTGAGATTTTGATAAAGATTATACTGAACTTGTATATTTTGGGGTGGTGGTATTGACTCCTTTTACATTTTAATATTAAATTTTCCAATCTATGAACATGGGATATATTTTCACTATATCTTTAATTTTTTCAGCAATATTTTATTTTTTATTGTATGAGTCTTTTGTCTCCTTGGCTAAGTTAATTCCTAAGTATTGTACTCTTTTTGATGCTATAGTAAATGGAATTTTTATGTATTTACCTTTAAAGATTGTTCAATGTTAATTTAAGGAAATTCAACTAACTTTTGTGTGTTGATTTTATATACTGCTACTTTGCTGAATTAATGTATTAGTTCCTATACTGCTTTTCCACTTTGGGCACCTTTTGTTTCTTTCTCTTGCTTAATTACTCTGCCTAGAATATCCAGTACAATTTTGAATGCATGTGGCAAAAGCAAGCATCCTTGTCTTGTTGCTGACTTTGGAAGAAAAGCTTTCAGTCTTTCATCATTGAATATGATGTTTGCTATGGGATTTTTTTTTTTTTAAGATTTATTTTTTTGCATACAGAACTGGGATACAGGCCAGAGGCTCAGGGGCAGTGAGAGGCTTCACCAGAGACAGAGTGGGGAGCAGAACAGGCAGATAGTCAAGTACACTGCTGAGGGGAGCAGCGGGTGGGTCCAGAGAGGTCTGCTGCACCATGTGGATCACCTCTGGGTTGGGGGGGGCGTCGAACTCATGCGGAAGTGGCTTTCCATTCTTAGTGCTTCACTTTAACCCGCTGCGCCACCAGGGAGGGCCAGCTATGGGATTTTTATATATGGCTATCATTATGTTGAAGTTTCTAAGGTTGTTGAGTAAGCTTTTATAATGAAAGGGTATTGAAATTTACCAAATACATTTTTTGTATCCGTTAAAATGATCATTTTGTTTTTTCTCTGTCATTCAGTTAATGTGGTGTATTGCACTGATACATTTTTTTTTCTAGGTTGAAATATAAATAAATTGCATTGTAGAAAGAAGTCCCACATGGTCATGGTGTATGGCCCTTTTAATATACTGAATTTGGCTTAGTGGTATTTTGCTGAGGATATTTTGTATCAGTATTCATAAGGGATGTTGGTCTGTAGTTTTCTTACTATTGAGACTTAATTTGTGGCCTAACATCTGGTCGATCCTGGAAAATGTCCCATGTGTACTTGAGAAGAATGTGTATGCTGTTTTTAGGTAGAGCCCTATTTATATGACTGTTAGACTTTTTTTTTTTTTTTTGGTATATGTTAAGTTCTCTATTTCTATACTTATCTTCCATCTGCTTGTTTTATCCATTTTTTGAAAGTGAGATATTAAAGTCTTCACCTATTATTATAGGACTGCCTATTTTTTCAATTCTGTATTTTTGTTTCATATATTTTGCTGATATGTTATTTGATATACAAATATTTATAATTGCTAGGATTTTGTGATGTACTAAATCTTTTATTATCCATATATATGTCTTCTTTGTGTCTTATAACTTTTTTGACTTAACATCTATAGAACCCCTTGCTCTTTTTTGGTTACTATTTGTATGGAATATCCTTTTCAATTTTTTCACTTTTAGTTTACTTGTGTCCTTGACTCTAAAGGGGCTCTTCTAAGTAACATATAATTGTATCATATATTTTTATCTGTTCTACCATTTTCTTTACTTTGATTGGACAACCCAATCCATTTATATTTAAAGTAAATATTGAAAAGGGACTTCCTAATGTCATTTGGCTATTTGTTTCTATATACTTTGTAGCTTTTTCCTTCTAATTTTATTACTATTACCTTTGTGTTTAGTTGATTTTTTTTGTGGTGGTGAAACATTTAAATTATTTTCTCATTTTTTTTGGGTGTATATTCTATAGTTATTTCTTTGTGGCTACCATGGAGATCACATATATCATCCTAAAGTTATAATACTTGAATTTGAATTTATACCAACTTTGTCTTCACACTTTTTGGTTGTTGCTTTTACTAAATTATACTTTTATAAATTTTATGTCCCAGAATGTAAATTAATTACTTTTAAAATATATGTTTCTCAAATTATGTAGAAAACAAAATGTGGAGTGATAAACCAAGTTATAATTATACTCTCCCTTCAGTATTATATAAAACAAAAGGTGGGGCTAAAACCATTTATGAATATCAGTAAGGAATTTAGGGCTCTGTATAGATTTTGTATATTGTTACACAGTTAGCATTATAATTTACTGAATACCTCCTACACATCAGGATTTCTATGAAGCATTGCAACTACATAGTAGAAATGAATTCATCTGCAAACATAAGTAACTTATTGCCAAGTGGGGGAAGACATACACCCAGCAATTTCAATGTCACAATTATTGTAATGGAAATACAATATGATTATATTAAGGAGTATCAAAAAGGAGCTTTACTTGGAGGAAATCAAGACATAACCTTTTAGCAAAAAATTTCAATAAAATATTATCAAGTGAAGATAGAACAAGCACATTCTAGGCAAAGGGAACACCATGAATAAAGGGAAATTCTAGAAGTTTAGTGTGGCTGGAATGCAAGTTGCAAGATACAAGGTTGGAAAAGAGCAAGAAATGATTAAGCAACAGCAGATCACAATAGGTGCTGTACATCATAGTTTTTTCTTTAGTTAATGGGCAGCCATAGATGGATTTTAAGCACAGAAGATAGAGAATATGACTGAATTTTAAATATTCTATGTATAAGGATGAGTGGAAAAGGATTATTTCAGAAGCAGGAAGACTATTTATTACATGTAGCAAGGGCTCCAGCAAAAAATAACAGCACCTTATCCATGGAAGTGTTCTAATAAGGAGGAAGGTCTGATTTGGGGAGAGATTTAAGACATAAAATATTTAAGACTTATTAAGTAATGGGATGTATAATGTAATTTTACTTTGAGTGATGCATGGACAGTGGTTTTATTTACTATGAATATTCATTCAATAATGGGGAGACAGACATCACAGCTGAAACTTGCCTAAAGGTGTTGTGGCAGCCACCACTGATAAGGGCCCAATAAAGTATTGTAGGTGATGTATCCACTTACAAAAATGCCAAGTTTAAGGAATGTGCAAGACATATAGAGAATTGTGGTAGATGCTTGATTATAAGGGACCAGGATTTAGAAGTCACGCACTTAGGACTAAGCAGGATTGAGTTGGCAGCCACCACCTAGTCATAGTTACAGGTATGTAATAATGATGAGCTCATGAATGAGAATAGATGGTGTCATGGGACAAAATGGGCAAGGGAGAAGTGTATTTTAAGGGAAAACAGAGGAAGGGATGCCAGCAACTACCACTGAGAAGAAACTGACCAAGAGATAACAGGAACATTTGCATCTTACTGTCCATGACTTTTGAAAATCCTGCTTTACTGATGCATAGGGAGAAATACCTTTATAATCTCCAATATCTATTTAGGTGCCTAGCGTAGAACAGGTACTTAAAAAATGTTAATTTAACTATGTGTAATATAGGAGTTAGTGCAATAAAAATCAAGAAACAGTGGAATATGGAAAACATGAAAGGAATGGACATTGGTATTTATGAATTTGTGATAAGGGCAATTTTATTTCTAGAGTTTAACATCAACTGCTGGGCAAGTTCTTTGTCCTTCAGTCTTGTGCTATGTACCTCAGTGTCCTCTTAATGAAAGCAGGGGGTTTAACAAAGAAGCAAAGTCCATTTTGCTTGTAAAACTCTGAACTCTGTCATAATTAGCAGGTCAAGCTGAAGAGATGATATATTATCAAATGGGGGTGTCCTGTCAGCTTTCACTGATATATTATCTTATAAAGCATTGGGACATTAAATATTTGATAGTGGAACTCTGGATATTGATTTTCCCCCAGTTGTAAATGGCTTTTGCTTCTGAAGAATGGTAGGCATTGCAGAGTTGTTTATACCGGTATATCGTGTCCCTGCAAAACGAATGTCAAACAGTGCATCTGGGCATTGTCTTGATAAATTACATGACTCAGTGATCACTGACCCACATTTTGTAATATGATTTTATAAAACCTGTGTGACAATGCTAATGGAGATCGATGTACTGTAGTTCTTATACAGTAGAGGCCAACGGTGGTCTTAGAACAAAAATAGGCAAAATAGGAAATGTAATTACAAGATTTGCTACTATAAGGTTTCATGTAAAGAAAGTTATTAGAAGGGTGGATAGTCCATACATAATGGGAACTGTTAGAATAATTGTGCTTTGTCAAAGTAATTGCTTATTTCTGTGCTTCTAGAATCTCCACTACATAGCACCAGGTGTGGAATAAGAGGCCTGCCCTCTGTACATATGCTGGGGTGCATGCTACTTTGGCATATGCAGGCTTCGTCTGGGATTTCCTTTTTATGACTTCATTTTCGTGATGGCAGCTACCATCTGAGGATTCACAGCAGAGAAAAGATGCTGACCTTCCTTGGGAAGATTTTAGCCTCACTTCTAAAGGGAAGAAGAAGGCCTCAGATAACAAATTCATTTGTGTTTACAGAAAAGCAGTTAGAGAGTTTTAAGGTTTTTTTTCCCCTTGAAACATAGCAGCTCATATTGTCTTGTCTTGTAACCTGCAAGATAGAAAGAGGAATATAGGTGAACTTCAGTATGTGAGACTTGTTGACAAGATTCCTTTTCTAATCTGAAGTCCCAGAATTTTGTGTGTCTGTTTGAAGTTGGAATTTGAGGTTTTGCTTGTTGATAAAATGCTACTGTTAATGAGCAAGTGAAGGTGATGATAGCTGCCTTCTTAATTTCACTTCTTTAATAACGCAGGAATCTGAAGAAACAATCATTTGATTTTCAATCACTTTTTGAGAACAAAGTTTCTCATCTCTCTTTGCCAATATTCTTAATGTTTCTCATCTCTCTTTGCCAATATCCTTAATGTTCTATTTATCTCCTTTGACATACTTTGTCAGACTCTAAGTGGTGACAGAAAGGTGAAGTCAAATAAGAAAATCAGACAATTTAGTTTTGTAAAAGGATCTTTCCTCTCAATTTTTTGATGGGTTGCAGATGAGGGGAAGGATGAAGTTAGTTTGGGTCAACTTGAATTCATAAACTTACAGCATATGCAAGCAGAGATGTGAGCCAGAGGTCAGATGTCATCACCTGTAAGTGTTAGTGGAAGTTTGTGTGTGGGTGAGATTACCTAAGGGAGAGTGTGAGGACTGAGATAAGTAAAGCACTGAGAGGAAAATCTTGGTAAAGATCAGTTTTTAAGTGACTGTAGGAGAGAGACAAGGAAACTAAAAAAGAATCAGTCAGTCATGAGGAAACTCTTGAAGGTGAAGGCAGAAGAGAATTTTAAAAAGGAGGCAATGGTCAACAGTGACAAATGCTGCAGGGAGATAAAGTCATAATTGAACTGGAACATGTGCACGGTATGTGTTGACCAGTAGGCTATCCCAGCCCTTGTGAGAGGTGGGTGATGGAGAGTTGTCGCAGAAACCCAGATGGCACTAGACTAAGGAGTAAATAGAAAAGTAACAAATAGAGAAAATACTATTTTCCTTTTAAAGCAACTAGTTTTCTTCAATGAACTTGCACACATGCGTGTGTGTGTGTTTGTAAATTAAAATTTCAAAAGAAAAGAATCATTTAAAAATGTTTTGCGATGGAAAGAAGTCTATGATGGTCTGATTGGGGTCAGTTTTGGAATTTTATCAAGAATACACAGTGTGACAGACATGACAGTGGCAGATTAGATAAAGGATTATTCAATAAACTTTCTTGGAAGAACATGGAGTGCAAACAAGGAAGCTGAAGGAAGAAGGCTAGGGGCTGGAAGATGGGTTGAGGTTTTGAGGTGAAGTCTTTTAGAACAGTAGGTTACAGATAATGGAATTCCAAGGTTAGAGGTAGGAGATCATCGTGTCAGAGCCCAAAGTGAAATTTCAAAGAAGGTTTGAGCACTGATAATTTTTCAAAGAAAGAGGACTCTGGAGGCAACCACCTATTGGTTTGAAATAGTGCAGTGGGGCTTAGGTAAAGGGGGGCTCTGTCAAATTGTGGACGATAGTCAATGGCTGAACTTGAACATTCCCTTCATTTCAGAGGTCAGAGGTATGTAGGGATCCACTTTTCAACTATAAAGTGGGGACTATCCAGTTTTTCCTTCAATATTAGATCATTTTTAAAAACATAAATGAAGTTTAAAATTTGTTATGCTGTCTCAGGTCCATCATCCTACCCTTTTGAGTGCTTTCTGGAGCTTGAGAGTGTCGAACAATACATATATCTTCTTTCTAGCTTTGTGTTATCTGTAAAAATATTGTTTTTTGTTCTTATTAAATACATTGAATAAAAGAGAATCAAGGGGAAGTCCTCAAAGAATGCTAACAAAGCTAAAGCTCTTTCTACTTGCTAACAATTTAATGCATTGATATTTTATAGGACACTTTTCCAAATACTTACAATCCCCCTACTTTATCACTACCCAGTCTAGTTCTCCATTGTGTCTACATTATCAGGGACTTTTAAATGTCTTGGTGAAATTAATGTGTGGTATTTCCTTAAAACATCTTTCAAAGGTTCTCCGTTTTTCTCAAAATAAAGTCCAAATTCCTTAGAGCTTCAGGTCTGACTTTTCTTGGTTTCTCTTATCGCTCTTCATTCCTCACTTCATGTATTTATCCCTTTTAAGGCAACAACTATATCTTTTTAACTATTTTATGCCCAACACCTATAATGGTACATAGCTTATTTTTTCAATATATTTTTTTTGAAACCAATCCTGATTAGTGTTTGAATGTTCCCCCCCCCCTGTAATATTCTTTCCATTTATACTCTCCTGATATGGTAACCTTGCATAAATTGTTTGCACTGAATTATTTTTGATGTCATTATGTTGTTATGTTGGTTTCTGGTGATTATCTCTTTCCTTACTAAGTGTATACAAATTTGCTAGTTAAGAATACACTTTTGAATGTTGCTAGGTATGAAAGTCCAAGTCTTCTGGTTTTGGAATACAGAATCCCCTTTTATGAAATCTAAGGCATTTGCTTAGCTCTGATCTTCTGGCAGTTTTCCCATTCCCTCTGATTTTTTTTTTCCCAGGACACTGGCAGCTGTGATAACAGCTGCAAATTGTTTTAATCGTCTTAGATGTAATGCATCTGGACTTGAGCACATTTTAAAGCTGCTAGATACTCTCTTACGCTCTTCCCTACTAAGATTTGTGGTCTATTCTTTGTAGTTTGAATATCATTCTCTTCCACGGGGAAAAAATGGAGCAAAGAAGAACTATAAGAGTTCTGCTCACCTCCCCTGCCATCATCTTCACCAAGTAATTAACCATTTCTTTGTCTTATTATTAAAAAAAAAAACAAAAAACAAAAACACAACAACAACAAAAAAGTGATATTAGAGTCACATAAAAGGAGAGATAGAAAAAATTATAACACACAGTGATGGGAGCAAGAGGAATATAGGACATAACAATCATATATTATCCAAGATCTTCTTAGTTGGTGCTAGATATTATGATAGATGGCGATCTTGCTGTAAGTATGATTTATTCCTTATTCTTATGCAACTCATGTTAAAGTAGAGAGCATTAAAGATAATAGTATTAAATTTCAATTAGCTGTGCATCAGCCTTGAAAAAAATGTGCTGATAATCTTTGTATGATTTAATTTTATATCGTCTGTTTATCAATCTTTTAGGTCATGTTCTTCAACCATATTTGTATGTGAGAACCATATAGGATTTTGTATTATGTAGCAATGAAGTAGGTGGACTTGTAAATATTTGGAAATTTTTATAACATAACAAACGAATTCAATAGAAATCTCTGAGTATTTCAATATGGTAGAATAACTGTCTTAAGTATTAATTATAGTGTTGTGTCAGGAGTTAAGAAAAATATATACTATCTTATGTAATAGAAAGTATCTGTTGTACAACAGATTATACTTTCCTTTAGAGATAAGCCATGCTTACAAAAAAGAGCAAAATAAAAATGTAAGGTAGTTTATTGTAGGACTAACAGTAAAGTAGGGGTAGAAGTAAAAAATGCCACGAAAGCTATAGGAGACAAACTGTGTGTTTGAGTTGTATGAGAAGCGTTGGGGCTGGCTAAGTAGTAGGCCAGGATGTGCAGCTCTGCAGGGAGTAAATGAGCAAGGACTTCATGTCCAGAGTAAGTATGGAGTATTCTAGAAATGTTGTGGACAAGATAAGCCACAACTGAAGGGAAGTTTTGAGTTACAATTAGATTAAAGTTGTGAAAGAAAGCGCCCAAATAGGGAGCTCTTTATATTCTTTTAGTATAAACAATACTTTCAAAAACATTTTCAAGTATTTTATGTCATTTGATGACCTTATTATTTCTTAATTTATATATGTATATATTTACATCATTTTTCATTTTGTACATTTTTTCATCTCGGGTGTAATCCCCATGGACTTCCCACCACCACTTTACCCCTGTGCCATCACTATAGCCCTGGGCTCTCTTCTTGCCCCAGTTTTGATCCTGGTCTCCTTTCTACTCCCACAGAATGCAATGACCTTATTTTTGCTTTTGAGTTTAGAATCTGCAACATAAAGTTGGAAAAGCAGAGACAAAGCTACCAAATGTAAATACTCATTAATGCTTAAGTTCACTGTGTCAGTGATACATTGGTAAATGTAATAAACCAGTTTTCTAGGGGGAAAAGCCTTGATTTACAGTGTTTGCCAATTTCTGTGGCATAAATACTAAAACTACGACAAATTTCAAGCTACCCATGATTTCTTTTAAAAATCCTGAAAATTTAACATTGATTCAATTGAGCTACTTATGAGATGGCCACAACACACAGGGCTTGTCTTTTCTCCTTTAGTTCTCTCATAATATTGACTTGTCTCTGGAAAGACTGGCATTAAGACATGAATGACTTGCCTTTGGAGGTAAACATTCAGTTAAACTTAGGTAGTGTCTTAAACATGGGGGCATGGAAAAAAAATAATACTCCCAATACTTTTAGTGTAAGAAACTTTAAAGAGCATTTGAATACCTACACGTTAGAAAAGGTGATTCCAGAAGTCTCTTCCATGGAGGGAGGGCATCTTTGAGTGCTTAGTGGCTGGGCAGAGTCTTCTCACCTCAGTTTGCTATTGTTTCTAGCAGAGTAGCTAAGTTTAGAAAGTGTGGGGGAAACGGGAAAATGTTGACCAATCTGGTTTCTGTGCATGGGTGCTTTGCATGTCTCTGGAGGCATCAGGCAATGGCATTCCCTTGAAGATCAGCTCCTACTCCCTGCATCCTTTAAGCTTTGGCTTCTGAACACGCACGGTCTCAGTTTCCAAATAAAAGCAGCCCAACAGCACCTGCATTGCTTGTGAAAAATCTTCACAAGACTTTAAACACCATCAGGCCAGGCCTGACTGCAATCGCCTCTCCACATCCCTCCCAATCATTCACACTGCCAATTAGTTCTGGCCTTCAGCCCTTCTTCCCAGCTGCGTGAGCGCCAGCGCGCAGGAGTCCATTTTGAGCACCCAGACACCACCTGAGTCCTGCCCTAGCTAATGCAAAGCCTTCCAAGAGAAAGCCACCACAAAGCCCTTATGAGTTCAATCTACATTTTCCTTTTCTTCCCCCCTTCAAAAACAACTTGATGTGTGGGGAGAAAAACCATTTAGTCAAAAATAAAGACTAAAATGTTTTTTCCTTCTGATAATGTTCCTGGTTCCGTCACTCGGTATTATGCTCCATAATGTGCCGCATGCAGCCATTTTGTCATCGCTTTGGGTCATCCTTGCTCACAATTGGTTATTTACTCAGGGGCTTTTGAAATTATTGAGTTGACACATCTGTCAGACGGCAAAAGCAGAAATGCTAAAAGGTCACTTGGAGAGAAACCAGCTGCTCCAGACAAACCTTTCTGCCTCCAAATAGCACAATCATTACAGCCTGGCAGATGGGGCCTCTGCTTTCATTTCAGTGCTCCCCTTGCCTTCAGGTATTTAGCTACACTACCTCATTGCCAGGTCAGCCAGGCCTCCTTGTAATTACCCACACAATAGGCATCTCTCTGCTTAAGAATAACAGCTCCATTTTCTCTAAATAGGAAACCAGTTTCCTCACAGATATGAACTCTCCAGTGCTTGCCACAAACTTTCCTATTAACAGATTAGTTTTGACAGTGGTAAGTCTGTTTCTATTCTTTCTGCCATCTTCATTACAGCCTGATTTAACAGTTTGGAGGACTTTTGAGGTATCAGAGAAAAGGACCTTTAGGGAGTATGTCTGAGATCCACTTTATCCCCCTCGTAATCTTTTTCCACCCTCCCCTGGCTCACCTCTGTGTGCCCCCGAGGGTGTGTTGGGAGTCACAGAGCAAAAGGTGATGGCTGTTGGGCTGTTAAATGAGGTTTTATTTAGATGGCTTTTCAGGCAGCTTGTTCCCCCTGATGTCACAGAATCTGAAAGGGGTGTGTGAGTGTGTGTGTGTGTGTGTGTGTGTGTGTGTGTGTGTGTGTACAAGTGCGTACCTTTGTCTATGGTAGTGGGCGATAATATAAAATAAAAAGCTGATGTTGAGCTTCAATCATCTGGGTGGTAGATTCTCCCATAAAGCAGCTCTCACAACCTCTGCTTTTGAGAGTCAATTAATATGTCAGCAGCTGTAATAATAGCATCTTAACCTTTCAGAGTAATAACAAATAAATTGATAAGCAAAAGGCTGGGTCTTGTAAACTGAGTGACCGTAAGGGGGGTGTTTTATAAACTCCAATTTAAACATGGCCTTTCTCCCTGAAACAGTAATATTATTAGCAGTGAGGTGAGAGTTTGCCCTCTGTCATTAAGTGATAAGTGAGCAAGTTCAGAAAGCACCACCTTGGCATCCATACACAAGATCTAGGGTGGAAGGAATCTGAGCATTTTCCTATAACTACAAATAGAATTTTCACATCATCACATAACGAGCAGGTCACAGGATCTCAATATCCTTTTCAACTTATGAGGGTCTTATGCATAAATGAGGCTTCTGGCTTCATTTGGGAAATATCATCAAAGAGCTTTAAGCTGAAAAGCAGTAACAACCCTCTCTACCAAACCAGTATCATGACAATCTATGAATGATATCCTACAATTTGATGACTTCCCTTCAGTTCCATCCTTGAATTCTTTTCATTCTGTCTTTTTTCCTGAGGTTTATTATGCAGTTGATTTTAGGTTACGTGGTCTCCAAGAGCAAAAAAGGGAATACTGTACATTGTAACTCCTTTATCCTACAAGAATTCAAAGAAATTTATTAAACATTTTGATCTAAATTTAGCTGTGAATCAGAAAGCGGTGAGGATTGGAACTGACACAACCTGTGTCAATGTGATCTGTTCTAGGAAAATTCTCTTTGATAAGATAAAGCTGTAAAGCACTAAATAACTTGACTGTTTGCTTTAGGAAATTCTTGCAAATTAGTTTATCTGTGCAAATAATTTGGTTGCATGAGCAAACAGTGCTATCAGAATGATAGGTTGCCCATCTAGGCAATAGTTCACTTATTGGATAATAGTTTGTTCCTGCATGTTTCAATACATGAATGTTTTTGTATCCACTAATCCTAAACTATTATGTCATAAACTTTGTCTAATCTCAGTAAATTCTTCATGCTGACTGGCCCGTCCTCCCTTCTCCCCCCTTTAAACCAGATCCCAGATTCTTATAAATGGCCTCCTCTGTCCACTCACCTTTAAAGTTGTGCTCTACATTGTCGCATGATGTCTGGTAAACTTCATTTTGCTCAGTCCAGTGACTTTTCTGCTGGTCTTTTGGGGGACAGTTAATAAAGTGGACTGATATTCAATCTTGAGGCAAATCATTTGAGACAAAAAACAAACAAACAAACTCCCTAAAGACCCCAGGAAAGTGCTGATGGAGCAATAATTCAAATTATGGATGGTAGGGAGAGTTACACGGCAGATTTAAGACTTTTACGTATTCTACTAGAGTTCCCAGAGAAAGTGGCAGAAAAACAGACTTTCTGTGATTCATGGGATAAGAGTTAAACTAATAATTTTAATGTTAAAGATTAAATTATCTTACTTTGAAAATGCCTGCTGTTGAAACCTGGGGCCATATTGGTTTCTTAGGCAGAAAGAACTATTTTATAACTATGGAAGAGGTAGAAAACCTAGGGGAGGAGGATGTGGGAATGGAAAGACTGTGGAAGAGGTAGTTAGTGTGTAGGTTGGTCTTGAAGAGTGGGCAGAATTTCCATGTGTGTGTGTGTGTTTATGTAGTATGTGGAAATGGGTAGTGAGAACATTTGGAATAGAGCAAGGTGAAGGAGATGATGTAATGAAGTGGATAGGGAATGAGCAGATGATTCAAAGGCCTGCACTGGAAATATAATTCTACCACTTAAAATTGTATAGCTAATCATGGCCAAGTAGCTTAACCTCTTCAAGTCTCATCTATAAAATAAGAATATGATAGCTACATTATTAGGGTTTCTATAAGAAAAAAATGAGAGACTGTATATGAAGTGGTTGGGAAATTATGTGGATACACTCATATTATGTGGATTAAGACTCATACATAATGGCTATTACTATCATCTCACTGTTACTGTTACTGTTAGCTAGTGTAAATAACAGAAAAGAGAATGGGAAGAAAACTCAGAGTTTATTCTGAAAGAGTCTGAAGCTTGAGCTAATCATTCAAGTATATGAAAAAACAATTCTGAAAAGCCTTGAATTGGAAAAGTCTTAAATTTATTTTAAAAATGTATTCAGTAGGCAGGCAGAAGCCCATGAAAGATTTTTGAGCAGGGGAGTGTTGTGACCATAGCTGAACTGGTAATACCTCGGTTGGGTGAGATCAGAGAAAAGACCAAAGTTTGACACATCAGTGAACTAATAGCAAAGTGAGGAGGGTGGTGCTTCTAATATTATAAAAAAATGAATAAATGCAGGAAAGACTGTGAAAGGATTTATGGGGTAAAATTTCCTTTTATCCTTTCAACTCAGGCTAACCAAATTAGCATAGAACTCTAACTCCTTATTCTAAAGAGCATCAAATGAATTTTAGTCACATTTAAAAATTGACTTCTCATATAGTATCAGTGTATGCTCTGACACACCCTGCTCTCTGACACCTGATCCTAAAACACTGCTGATGTGAAGTGAACACATTGTAGAAGCAATGAGCTGCTGTATCCAGTTGAAAGTATATTTACATTTCTTAAAATATGATGGGGGAAGGAGAGGGAGGGAGGAAGGAGCACAGGGACTGTGGTGATGGTGCAAGGATGAATTGGGGGAGGAAATTCTCTGAAGTCTACACCTGTGGGAGAATAAATATTGTTTTAAAATGAACAATTATGTAAATATATATGTATATATACGCACACACACATATATTGTTTATATATGTGATGATGGGATTACAGCTCCTCAAGGAGTAGAGAGGGTTGCTAAGTTTTACCTCAGTTTTGCGAATCTTAACTGTGTCTAACTTTCTTTGTTATCATATGGGTAGCTAAATGTGATGCCTTTCCCTTTCTTTTGGGTTCATATCAATTTGGGAAGGAAGCATTAACAAATTCACTGAATGTAGTGATTTTTGAATCAGCTCTAGCCATGCTTTATCTATTGGTATTCAAAGTTATTTAATTACTAGGCTTTAATTTGCACTAAACAGAAAAGTCAGGATTCAGAGTAAGCATCAGGTGACACTAATGTTAGCCTAATTGGTCAATCTGTGTTAATTATCAGGTAACTTGGCTAAATAATAAAGCCATTCACAGACAAGGACAAATGATTTTAAAAGTGTCTCTTTAACAAGCCTCACTTATCTAGAAAAGTCTCGCAGGCTTCAGGCCCATAACGTGTTATTTACAATGACTCCTGTTAGACATCCTATTTTTAGGTGGAGGGTGAGAATTAAAGATCAGGGTTTAAGGTCAGAAGGCATAAATCAGAGATAGTAGAAGTCACAGAAAGGAGGGGGTCAGCTTCAAGGATTTGGATGATCGGAAGGAAATGAAGAACATAATGTGTTTTATTCTTAAATAGTTAATTAGGCCCTGGAAAGACTGAATAATCTAGATCAAATCCAAACCACCTTTAAAACTAATCCCTAAAAAGTCATAGTCCCTTCCCAGTTGGGATCAGATTTTGTATATGGTGTGATTTTGGATACCTTTACTTAGTGTACTGTGAGTACGTTTTCCATAGCACTAATTAGTCAGTTAATTTACAGTTAAGCTGGAAAAATCTGAGGTCACATTTGAATTTTCTGAGACGATGATTAGAGTAAGACCAGAGTGTATAGGGTGTTTGTGGGTCCACATGAGTCCACATGGGTAAGTGGAAGGTCTGGACCATACATGAGTTTGGTTGTTGCTTTCTTTGGGCATCCTGGGAAGTCGATAGAAAATGGTAGTTAGAAGGTGCCTTAATTTTATTTCTTACTGCAGAGCGGAATTTACTCAATCACCCTTTCTAACTTTAGGTATTAGGGCTGTTAGAACAGGAAAATATGGCCTGTGGTTCAAATTTGACCTTCTGCATGTTTGAGTTCAAATGTTCTTATATTTTCTTTCTTTACTCATTCTTTTAAAAAATGATCTGAGGCCCTCCCTGGTGGCGCAGCGGGTTAAAGCACTGCACTGAGAAACTAAAGCCACTTCTGCATGAGTTCGATCCCCGCCTGCCCCGGAGGTGACCACATGGCGTGGCAGACCTCTCCTGACCCGCCCGCTGCTCCCCTCAGCAGTGTACTTCGTCGATCTGCCTGTTCTGTTTCCCGCTCTGTCTCTGGTGAATCCTCTCACACTCCACATCTCTTGCCTGTACCCCAGTTCTGTAAGAATAAATAAATAAATCTTTAAAAAAAATGATCTGAAAACTTAAAAACTAAAAGGATTCTGGAGCATTGAATCATTTGCTAATAGATTCCCTACAGCCTGGTTTTTATTTTTAATTTATTAACTTGAAATCTCAGAATTAACAAGTAATTAATTTATTAATTCTTCTACCCTATTTCCTGCTTATCACTTGTTTGCAATATTTTATGAAATGAGTCAGGAGAGTATATGGAAGGCAAGTAGAAATCAAAGGTGGTGGAAGGGCAGGTGCCCAAAGATGAATCTTTATTATGCTGTGGCTGCCATTGCATGGAGTTATAGGACAGGGGAAAGAGGTTAATGGGTCATTTGTGTTTTTATAGGATAGAATTGTGGGTTGCATGTAGCGTTTCAATTTACAGGGTAGAAAGATGAACAATTAGTAACTCTGAATTTATTGCCTGTGTTGAGTACAGCAACCTAGAAATTGTAGAAAGTAGACCTATGAATAAGTAGAGGATTGGCAAGTTGCTTGAGAGAGAAAAAGTGTCTTCTCTTTCATTAACATGCTGCCATAGTAAATCAAACAAAACTAAAACCTATATGCATTAAAGACTGCTCTGCTCAAGAGTTGCTATTGGTCAAACCAAATATGATTTCAGATAAATTGTGCATTAGATTTCACGAAACCTTTTTTCAGACTTAGAAGTATTCCTCTTCCTTTCTATGGTGGATACAACTAAGAATGACTGATGACATTACTAAAATCCTCTCTTCTTTATTTAATTAACCAATCAATCATTTAATTTATGCTTACCTTTTGACTCCTTTCACCCATTTCTTCTACCTCACTTCCTGCCTCTGACAATCACCAACCTGTTTTCTGTATTTGTGAGTTTTTATTTTTTTCAATCCTGCATATAAATGAGATCAAATGGTAGTTTTCTTTCAGTCTGCCATATTTCACTTAGCATAAAGTCGAAGTTTTCTCCCTGATGTTGCAAATGGTGATATTTCATTCTTCTTTTATGGATGAAAATATTATATACTCACCAGCTAAAATCCAAACTAGTTTCTCTGTAGACAATCTACAGACAGTAGCGATTGTTGCTCATGCAATATAGTATGTATTTTCATAATATAAGTCCTTTGAATTGTGACTTACACATGAGCTCTTGCCTGTATTAAATCTATTAAATGTGCGGGGCACAAAAATTTTATGTTTAGTATCTAATAAGACTAATGAAAGTCAGTGAGATCCCTTGGTTAAGTTAGGCTACTGATAACTTTAGTTAGCAAGGAGATTATAAGTAAAATATAAGTTTCAATTTTTTAAAGTAGGGTATATATTGCAATATATGTTGCAATAGTCCTGACTACTCTCTACTAATTTAACTGCATTTTCCCTAAAGATATTTGAATTTATTATCATTAACTAGAAACATTTTTGAGAAATCTATTAAAAGAAGTTGTAAGGGGCTTGGATATGTAGGGGTGGGGGCGGTGTGTGTATGTGTTGCATATACTTAGTTGTACATTATTATTATTATTATTATTGCTATTGGGCTCCAGATTTCAAAACAGGAATGCTTCAATGAAGCATCACAACTAAAAAGAACTTAAAGAAAATTCTATGGTACACTTCACTGTGTCTAGTAGTGAAAAATAACTTCCCCAACACTCCTTTTTTTTTTTTTTTTTAAATAAAAAGTCTTCTTACTATTTCATTGCTTAAAACTAAAGTCAGAGGGAATTGGGTCTCAGGGACTGGATTGCCTCTGAAAATCTATGCACATTGGGTTATATGAGTTGGTCCCATCAGCAAAGAGTGGAACAATCTCCTGCCCAGAGAATTTTGAATAGTACCTAGAGTAAATGAACACCTTCTGGTTGAATGAAGAGACTCAGACTTGTACTATACACAGTTCATTTGCTTTTCAGTGGTCTGGAGAAGTCTTATTTCTTTTCTAATATTCTACTGTGGGAAAGCCTGAAAAAGTGATTTGGTTGTTTTGGTGTTCTTAATGGTAAGGTACAGAAAGAAAATGTTGAATAGAATTGGACATGGCACTAAGATTGGAAACAGAACTTTTAAGGATGTATGTAATGGTTTGTGTAGCCAGATGCCATAGAAGGAAATGTACTCAAAGGAGAAGGTGAGTGTAAATATAAAACATGAACCATGACCATGGAAGGGCAATCCAGAGCAAATACACCCTTCGCAGAGATGGGGGCAACCAAGACAAGAGTGTTTGTGACCCAGAGTCAACTAGTGTCACTTACCTCTCTGGGGATTTGAGTTTTTGCTTCTAATTTTGGTTGCTTGCTTGCCCCTTTGTTTCCAAAGTTAGCCAGGGTTTGTTGAGCACTTTGCTTGTTCTTCAGTCTGCCTGCCATGCCTTTGCCCATTCTTTCTCTTTCCTTTCCACCCTGTATTCCAGAGGACCAGCTCTGGCTGGCATACTGTGCAACATTTTAAGATAGATAAAAAGACAGAAGCTCCTACTTTTCAAAGTGTATGGTGAAAGAGAGAAAACCACCTATCAGTATTAAAATAAAAACAAATGCAAAGAACTATGGGAAAATGAAGGAGGGCTCTTTCCCTGATAATTGTATAGGAAAATGTTTTTGCAAATATTATATTGCTAACCCTCCCATTTTACTGTAATATGGACAGTTTTCTTTTTTATTGCAAGGTGAGGAGATGTGGAAGCTTAGAAGTGGAAGGAGAAACAAGTATGGATGAGGAAAGAACACTAAGTGTACTAAGATTGGGGGGAAAAGGACTAAAAAAAAGAAAATTATTCTCTTCTATGTTTGGAATAAAAGGGAAAATATATGCCTTCATCTAGATGATTTAATGTTAATATGATGGAATCAGAAATTATAGTTCTGTTTAACTGTTAAGTTATAGTTCTGCATTCACTAAAAAGCAAAATCCATAAACTGTTAATCCCCTGAAAAGATACCAAAAGACACCATTGATAAAATAAATGTAAGGAATACAAATGTTTTAATGGGAAGATGGCAAAGTGGGATATTTATGAGGCTTTTAGGGACCTAGTTTAAGGCTGGTCTTTCAACGTGGGGGCCTGATTAGGACTGGGAAAAGTTGTGATGTAATTGTTTTGGATTAATGGCTAGGTGGAGTTTGAAGGATAAACAATTGTGTAATAAGTCTTACTGGGAGGCCTATTGTCTAGGGAAGGGCTATTAACTCTGATGAGGGTAGGATAATTGTTCATTTTTGTGAAATGATTTGCAGAACATTCTGAAACAAAATATAATACAAGTTTATTTTTTGGCCAATTTTATGAAATAGTAAAGTCATATTAATGCAGACAGGTGAATAGTAAAATAATGTCAATATAAATAGTATTGCTTCATGAATTTCATTCTCAATCAGGAAAAGTGAAAAATACCATTAAGAGTGAACAGACGTTCAAATAAACAAGACCAATAGAATGAAATTACTTACATTTGAAAGGCATTCAATTCTTGATAATACAGAATAATTATCTCTACAGACATTTCCTTATAGACGTTTAAGCTTGTAGATGTTTAGATGTTTTCACAGATTTGTTGCCAGTAATCTAAGTCAAACTAAAGAGAGTATGAGGAAGTGGAAAAATGCCAGAGAACAACACAACTTGCTTGGATTTTCAGGAGGAAACATGGTTTGGTCTGGCTGACATTAATATCACCTAAAATTCTAGACTGCCCCATGTGCTGGATCACTTACATGTACCATGAAATTTGATGGTGAGTGAGGTAGACTTGTTATCTCCCTGAAAATCCTGATAGTTTTTACTTCAAAATAAATTCAGATACTGAACCCTTTCTTAAAGCCCATTTCTATTGTGTTATCTTGGCTGTATCCTGCCACACTCCCTGGGTCGGAGTTCAAGTTGCTTAGATCTCATGCCTTTACACTCATCCTCCACAGTTGATTCTCATCATACCACTCAGTGATCTTTTAAAATCCTTTGAAAATTCCCAAATCAAATCCTGTTATGTCACCATTCAAAACTTTCCAAAGTTGCCAGCTCAAAGTAAAATCCAAAATCCTTACATGGACCTAAGATTTTTACAAAGAGAATCTATGTGATCTTGCGTGGTGATTCCCCATTGACTCTCATTTCTTGGTACATGCTGGTTCCCGTTAGCCAAACTGGTTTCTTTCTGTTTTGTAAATGTCAAGCAATATCCTGTATCAGAATCTTTGCCCTTGATATCTCTGTGCCAGGAAAATGTTTCCCTTACTTCCTCCAGGTTTCTCTTCAAATTTTCCTTTCTAAATGCTTTTCTAACAACTCTAGATAACACACTTCTGCCATGGTGTTTCTTGGTCTGGTTGTCATATCATGTTAATATTTTATTTTGGCTTTTATTTTACATGATACGAGAAAACATTGCAGGGTTGTAAGCAAGGAGTGACATATTAACTTATGCCTTAACAGAATTCTATAGCAGCTGTGTTAAAAAATAAGCTGCAAAATATAGAACCAAGAGGAAACCGGCAGTTGACTGAAAAGGCTGTTGTAGTAAGCCAAACAACAGGTGATGGTATCTCAGATCAGGACATAGTAGTGGGAAAATGATTGGATTTGGATATATTTTATAGAAAGCCTACAAGATTTTCTGATGAATTTGATAGAGGATGTGAAAGAAAGGGGGCAAAGAAAATTTCAAGAATTTTGACCTCAGCACTCTTAGTGGAAAGATACTATGCATTGAAATCAGGAAGACTGGGTGGAGAGAACTTTGAGGAAAGATCAGTGTTTACATGTTGGTTTTGAGATATCTATTAACTATCCAAATGGTGATATTGATATTGATTAGCAGTTGGATAGCCAAACCTGGAACTTTTGAGAGAAATCTGAGTTTTAGATATAATTCTAAATATCTGTGGCATATAAATGATATCTTAGCTTCAGTTTCCTATAGAGCAAGGACTGATACTAGTAGGAGTTGTAGTTAAGAGTGTTGAAATGTGGGACCTGGGAGGGAGAATTAAAATGAGATGTGTTATCAGTCTGATTGCTTCTAAATGAGATTGTTTGATCTCCTGGGGCTGTTGTAGAAAGTACAATGTAGACAATTTTCTTGGGAACTGTCTTAGTCATCTCAGGCTGCCATAACAAAATACCATGCACTAGGTTGCTTAAACAATTGAAATTTATTTTATAACAGTCTAGACTTTGGAAATATGGGATCAGTGTGCTAACATAGGTGAAATTCTTTTTTTATTTTATTTTATTCATAATATCTGGTCAAAGTTCTCTGACTGCCTCCTCACTGTGTCCTTAAATGACAGAAAGAAAGTTCTGGAGTCTTTCTCTTCTCATAGGACATTAAACTTATTGGATTATAGCCCCACCCTATGATCTCATTGAGCCTTTTTTACCTACTCAGAAGTCCTATCTCTAAATACAGTCACACTGGAGATTAGACTATATGAGTTTTAGGGGTACACTATTCAGTCCACAGAAGAACATTCTGGACAATTAACATTTATGCCTTTCTAGCATGGAAACTACATTTATTCTTTGCAATGGTCCCAAAAGTCTTAACTCATTTCAAAATCAATTCTAAAGTCTCAAGTCTCATCTAAACTGCATCTAAATAAGATATGGATGAGACTTGATGTGTGATTCATACTGAAGCAAAATTTCATAGCAGAGGCAGAAGGGAAGCAGGGACATCTATCCACAGGCCCCAATCTCCTTTGACCAAAGTTATACTCCGAGCTATATCTTCTTCTAGACACTGGCATAGTCTTGATGCCCAGAAGGGCCTGCAGCATCTGAGAAGCCCATATTTGTGGTAACAGGCAAGTTTTATCAGGCTATGGCAATATGAGGTTGCTTGGAGCCCATATAGAGCTGATTGCTGTAATGTAGTTGGAAAAGGGGACCTGAAATGGTGTACAACAGTGCAGAATTTGTTAGGAGACTTTCTTCATTGCTTCCCCCAGAGTCAACCTAGAATAGTTATGTTTAATGTTTTTTTTTTCAATTTTTCAATATTATGATGTTAGAGTTTATTTTAATATGGAACAAGAAAATTCATCACCTGATGGGGATAATAAAGAAATTATGATAAAGCTATTTAATAGCAGATTCTTATCTCATGGAAAGAAAGGGATCTTAAAAGACAAGAACACTGGAAAAGAGGGCGGTATGTAGTAAAGAAGATAAAGGAGAAAAGAAATATAATTCATTTGGCAAATATTTGCTGGTCCTTACTTAGGCACTGGTGTACAGCAGGTTACAAACCAAATCCTTGTCCACTAGGGTCAGGGTTGGAGAAAGAATCACATATTAAACAAGCTCGTGAAAAATAATGTCAGAGGGGATAAGTTTTTCAAAGGAATGTAAAACAAATCAGAGCTAAAGACTGATTTAGGAATGGGAGGGTGTTAGTTATAATAGTTGAATCGAGAATAGAGGAAAGATGCCATCCAATAAAAAAATGACTCTAAACAGAGAATAACAGGTTGAGTCAGGAACATCCACCATATTCAAGGAAAAGGAAGGCCAATGTGTTTTGCATGGAATGAGATAGGAAGAAAAGGAAGGAGATGAGTCACAAGGAGAATGGCCTTGTGATGGAGTTTAAAAAAAATTTTTTTTCCCTCTTTTTCACTGGCTGCCAAAGTTTTATTTATTTCCCCACCTCACCATCCCTGTGTCCTCCTGTGCCTTTCTCTTTCCCCTCCCTCCTAGCCTCAGAGTCCTCGGATGTTTATTATTGTCCATTAGTTATTGAAAGTGTTTTATGTCATCAAATTGACTGCTAGTGAATGTCCAGTATTTGTTTTTATTGGTGTGACTTACTTTGCTGCACATAATTCTGTCAAATGCCCTCCATTTTGTTGAATATGACTACATTTCATCCTTTCAATGGCTATATAACACTCTATGGTATATATAGACTGGTTCTTCAGGATTCAATCATTCTTTGATGGCCATTCAGGCTGTTTCCATATCTTAGCTATTGTAAAAATTGCTGCTATGAACATTGGGGAACATATGGGTTTTTTTGTTGATTGTTTCATATTCTTGGATATATGGCGTTCCTGCATTGTACGGTATTTTTATCTTTACTTTTTTAAGTTAAATCTAAATTGCTCTACATAATAGTTGTGGCAACTCACATTATCACCAGCAGTATAATAGGGTTCTTTATGTCCCACATCCTCTCCAACATTTGTTGGGGAGGCCTTAAAAATGTTCTCATAGGGATGAGGTGCTATCTCATTATAGTTTGAATATTCATCTTTTTTACTAGAAGTGATGATGAATCAGTTACTGTACAAAAATGAATAAATGATGTCAGAAAATTTATAAAATTGATAGTGAACATTTTTCATGTGTCTTTAAGCCTTCTGAATATTGTCTTTGGTGAGTCATCTCTTTATATCTACTGCCATTTATTAATTGGGTTTTTGATTTTTTTTATTTTTGAATTGTATGAGTTCTTATAAAATATATTGGATATTAATCCCTTATATGTTATATAGTGTGTGACTATTTCCTCTCAGTCAGTAGGTTGTCTATTTACTTGTCTTCTATTTTATTTCACTGCATGGAAGTTTTTTAAGTTGAGGCAATGCTAAGTATTTTTTTTTTAGTTTTAATGTCTTAGGGTCAGTGGAGTTACCAAAAGTATCTTTATTGTATTATTGATACCATAGAATATATCACCAATGTTTTCTTCAATGTATTTTATTGTCACAGATTTTTATGTCTAAATCTCTAATCTTTTTGGAGTTTTTTTGAAGATAGTGTTAGTGAGTAATCCAACTGCATGCTTTTATATTTTGCTATGTGCTAGAATGACTCATCAAATTCACTATTATATAGTATAATATGCTATTATACTCATGGTTACAGCTTATTACAGGAAAAAAATATATAGATGAAAAATCAATTAAGAGGAAGACATACATGGAGCAGAATCTGGGTGGGTTCCAAACACAAAGTTTTTGTTGTGCTCCGCATGTGTGATCCTCCTGACATCATGTGAGACAATATGTGTGGATGTTGCCAACCAGGGATATTTATCTTTTTGATGTTCAGAGGTCTTATTGGACTTCATTAAAAAGGCATGATTTAATCGCTTATTGCCTATGTGGCTGATCTAAAACACCTATCCTAAGTCATCCAGTTGACCTTTCTGGCATTGACAGGCCCTATCCTAAGATTTTTGGGTACTGCTGACTCCTTAATGTTCACATGAACAGCTCCTGCCCTAAATGAAGACATTCCTATGATATAAGGCATAATTTACCTCCCTAAGTTGAGGGCAAAAGCCCGCTCCCTCTTTGGGCAAAGTCAAGTTTTTTACTATGCCTCTCTGTGTAGTAATAGCTTTAAACACCATGGTGGGATTTTCTGTATCACTTAACCCTTTGATATTTGACTGGCAATAGCCTCGGTATATTAGACTAGATTTGGAGTGAATAGAGTAAGGAACTGACTTGTAGCTGACACAACAAAGTGATATAACATAGACAGAAATAAACCTTAGATTTATAATACTGAGATTTAGGAATTATTATCACAACATAACTTCTAGGATGGAATTAATTAATGAGAAAGCAGTTGAAATCTGCCTTTTCCTTCCTTTTGTGCTTTGATTTGCTGTATCTGCCTGAATCCAAACATGAAAACTTGTGCTTTCACTTTCCAATATCAAATAGGCCAAGAACCCACGTTTCTACCAGATTCAACCATATATCTACTCATTTGTTCCTAGATTCTTCACTGGTCACAGGTTACACTACAGATAGGACCCAATTATCTGGGAAGCATTGCTGCAATATCTAATTCAGGTTTCACAACCTTAAACCAAAGACTATGATTTGCCTTCACATGTTTGTGGCTGCTCTCAGAGGGTTAAGAACCCAGAAAGGGAAAGATGATGACCCCAACACCAACACTGGGTTCCAGGAAAGACTGAGTCTGTTGAATTCTGTACTTTTTGGTGAGTAGAAATGGTAGGAAATTATAGTTCAAGTATATATCTTTGTTAATTCATTTTTAATAGAGAAGTCTATTCCAAGAATAGATGGTAGACAATGCCTGCTTGCTATTAAGGCAGACAAGGAGCTAGTAGGGCATTCCAGGAAAGAATAAATATTTTGGTTTAATCAGTGGAGGTCATCTTGTAGGGTAGGATCGGTTAATGGACAAGACAGTTGGCATTTTCAATGAGTCTGAACTTGCCATGTGCACAGTCAGGAAAACCAGAAAGCAGCTGATAGGCTGGTCATAGTGCAGCCAGTCAAGAGGGCAAGAGAGCCTCTGAGAGAGGAGCTGGAGTGGTGGGTGGCTTTGAAGAGGAAGCCAAGAGTCTATATTTGATCTAAGAGATAAAAGGACAAAGTGGTTGAAGCAGTTCACATAAGAATTAATTTCCAAGGAAACAGGGTACTTAGCAAATTGTCTCTTTTCCTGAATTGACAGATATGATAGGAACTATAGTAATACATCTCAAAGGATGAACAGTTTATTCCCAGGGGTACTTTATTTACTGAAAAGTAAATCTCACTGAGAACCCAGCTGGAAATATCTTTTCATTTACTATGCTCTCTGCCTGCCTTGCCTTTAATAGAAAACAAGCCAGAATGTTCTCAAATAAAACTAAAGCTAAAACTAGTGGGTTCCAGAGGAACATTTATAACAATAATTGTAGACAGAGAATCATTCTTTCAGGGATTGTGGTTCCCTGGCCTCTGAAGTGGAGAACAATGCCACATAATACTGGGACTGATGTGTCCTATAAAGTTCAGAGATAGTCAAGTAGGACTCAGGGGTAAAGGATATGTGGACAGAAAGAAAATATCCAAGAGAAGGATATTTTTAAAATGTAGGAAGACCTTTCAGGAAATATGTCGACCAATTTGTTAACTCATGACTAGCTATAACTTACTTCTTAATTTTTCTTTTCCTTTTCTCCTTCTTTAGCACGAAACCCATGTTTCCTGCTGTCTCCTCAACCTAAATAGCTGCAGTTAACTACTCCTAGGCAGAGATCAAAAGCAGAACTGCCTCTAGGGTCACTTGATATTGTTGTGTTTTATTGTATTGTTATTTTGAGATAAAGTTGGTTTACAGCATTGAATATGATATAGGGGAATAGGCTTATACCTTCAGAGGTCTATTACCACACCATCCCCACCACCAAAGCAACTGAAGTTCAGTTGGGCCCCGACTGTTTCTCAAAATTAGCAGAATGAATGATGAAAGCGAGCAGACATGGTAAGATAAGCACATGTGTAGAGTGAATGTCTTCTCTTAATGGGATAAGCTACTATTGGCCATGTACTGCTGGGCTTGGTGCAGAGGGGAGACCCTCCTTTTTAACTGAAAGCAGTGAGCACAGCTACAGAATTTGCTGTGATGGCTTTGAAGGCATCAAATAATGTGTCTGCTTCAAAATAGTTCCTCCCCAGGCTTTTTTTAGAGTCTAAAAAAATGCTTTTCATGCCATTAAAATTTCTTGGAGCCCTGATGAAGATAAACATCTCCGACTAAGCCAGGCTATGAGGCCATTGGATGATGTGGCAGGAGTGCGAATGTGGTAACTGCAGCATGGTTAGAGTCCTTCCTTCTCATGAGCAGCCCCGGAGCAATGGCACTGGGAGGAAGTGGGTAGGTTTTGATGGGCAAGCATGGGCCTGGAATATGGATGAACACTTGTCAAGACCTGTAGAACATAGTGGAAAACACTGGTTGGGCTCAGGGCCTCATGAAGATGCTAAGTGTTTGTTGGGAATAAACAAAGGGGAATGGAGATGATAGATGAAAAGGGGGTGGGGGTGTTTGTGAGACACATAATTTTCTACTTCACAATTTTTAAATTTCTCACCTGGAAGTACCATTTAGTTCTTGACCAAACCATCTTAATTTATGAGTTTTAGCTCTAGTATTTCCTCCAGGGTGTTTGTTTGTATGTATGTGTTTAAATATTTACTTATTTATACATACAGAACTACGGTACAGGCCAGAGGTGCAGGGGCAGTGAAAGGATTCACCAGAGAGAGAGTGGGAAGCAGAACAGGCAGATTGATGAAGTACACTGCTGAGGGGAGCAGCGGGAGGGTCAGGAGAGGTCTGCTGCACCATGTGGTCACTTCTGGGGCTCAGGGTCGAACTCATGCTGAAGTGGCTTTTAGCTTCTTAGTGCTATGCTTTAACCTGCTGCGCCACCAGGGAGGGCCTGTTTGTGTGTTTTTAACTCATAGATTTTATTTTTTAGTGCAGTTGTAATTTACAGAACAATTATATGGTAATGCAAATCTACTACCCCTCCCCTCTAGCTTACTCATTATTAGTATCTTGTATTAGTGTGGTTCATTTGTTCCAATAAGTCAACTGATATCAATGCATTATTAATAAAGAACACAATTTATATTGCTATATTTTTAAAATTTTGTATAGTTCCATGCTCTTTTGGGAAATGCTTAGTGTCATGTATCATACAGAATAATTTCACTGTGTGAAAAATTCCTGTGTTTCATCTATTCTTATCCCCCACCACTCACTCTTTAACTGAATAAAACAGCTAATGGAATAGTCAACCAAATGTACATATCTGCACATGACAGATGAACATGAAAGTGTGTAAATACACTATCTGCATGTGTTTACATACACACAGTCTTATATTGAAGTGTACAGTTTCCTTCGGACTGTATTTAAACTGTATCTGGTAAAGTAAGAAGCTGTATATATACAGTTATTCTACCTTGTGGCTGACATATTTTCTTTGATAGGACAGTATTAAATAACTTACCACCTTGACCCCATGATCATGAAACTGAAGATGTCCTTGTAAGGGTTGGATGTCATGGCAACCACTATTACTTATTAGAGCTGGTGCTGCTGACTTTCTTTTAATATCAGGCACAATTGGCATCTTTGCACTGTAATGAATTAAAAGTTATTCAAGTGGAATGATTTTATACTGTGTAACATTAAGTCATTAAATTTGCTTGTCCTGATCTTTCTTCAGTGTTGGTTTTCTTGTTTAGTGTAATAAAAATAGTATCTATTTATGGATACCATATCAAAATAGTTCAATGCATTACTTATTGATTTTTTTGCTTTTGGTTGTTAAATTTAAATTCTTCTAGGTTTAGGTCAAAGGAGAATGTAGTCTAAGAATTTCTTTTTTTCTGTTCAGTGGATTAAAGATGCTTGCTTGTATATTTGGGCACCTAACCTCTGTGTAATCTGTCTGGTGCTAATGAGCTGGTGGGTAGGTATAGACATGTGCCAGAAGTGATTAGCCTGTTCACCAAGCTCTCCAATTATCTTGTGGGTTGACTCTGAATCTTCTCCACTTGGATTGGGTGTAAACAAGAAGAACTAGTTGTTCAAAGGTAGAACCTGGGAAGGGTGGGTGGCATAGTGCTTTTGTATGCAAAGAGTAATCAAAAGGCCAGAAGATCCATTGTATGGGTGTTTTCTGGAAGCGTGGGATCTCAGGCCTTTCTGCAGATCAACTGTATCTAGATTTGCTTTTAATTGTGATCTCCAGATGTTCTGTGTGGTCAGTGAAGTTTGGGAAACATTTGCTTAGTGATAAAGAACGTGTACTCTGGGGTAGCAAGGACATGAATTTGAATTGTTGGTTCTATTATTTATTAGTGATAGGAATTGAACAAGTTCCTCAGTGTTTGTTGATCCATTAATGTGAGAATCACAATGTACTTACTTTTACATACCATAATGACACGACAGATATAAATTTTCCAGCATAGAACTTCAGATAGTAGTGCTTGTGTCAGTTGTTGTTAAAACTGGTAGAAAAGTGAATGCCAAAATAAGTGAGTCCCTGACAGGAAAATGTGAAAGGAAGTCTAATTTAGAAATCACTGAAAAATGCTGGACAACCTTAGAAAGTACAAGATGCTAAGAGATATTTCAAACTCCCTAGGGGATCTGTGCAACCAGGGCCTCCCTCACTGGTACATTTTATTTAATTTTTATTGTGCTAACATTAGGTTACAACACTGTACATGACTTAGTACGTCCACACATCCTTTACCATTGGGACCCCTCCCATTTTGTTCCCACTCAACCCTCACCCTCAATTCTGTACAAGTAGAAGCCTCAATTCTGCAGTCATATTTCTAGAGTTTGTTTTGGTTTACATTTGTCAGTTCCTTTGTTTTGTTTCTCTGTATCCCACACATAAGTGGAACCACCCAGTATTTATCCTTCTCCTTCTGACTTATTGCACTTAGCATAATTCCTTCCAGTTCCATCTATATTGTCATAAATGGTAAGAGTTCACTTTATTATTGTTATTTTTTTTTAAAGCTGAGTAGTATGTCATAACATATATGTATCACATCTTACTCTACTCTTCCTGTCCTTGGGCACTTTGTTTCCACAACTTGACTATTGTACATAGTGCTACAATAAACATAAGAGTGCAGGTATCCTTATAGCTGGGGTTTTTGCATTGCTCATGTATATACCTAGCAGGGATTGCTAGGTCGTAGCTACTGATAATATGTTGAGGACCCTCCATGCTGTTTTCCATAGGGGCTAGACCAGTCTACACTCTAACAAACAGCTAGTACATTTTAGCAATTTGTTAGTTTTTGCAAAACATCTCTGATATTCAAGAACTTAATGCTATTGCCTCAGTAGCTGCTCACAAAGAAAGAAGAAGGTAAGTGAGCAGATGAGAAAGGATGTATCCCATATTGTAATTACAGCAGGTCAGATTTTGAAGAAACCAACAAGGCTCTATAGTCCAATATCCATTTCATGTTTCAGTTCCCACCAAGTTGTTATCCAGTCTTTGTCTAATACTATGTGTGATTGAAAACTCACCTCTCCTGAAGTAACTGAGAGGTAGAGTGTTTTGGGAGTCAGCTGACTCAAATATTTAATATGCAACATACAAAGTAATTGAATACTTTGAATTATGTTACCCATTTATGCAAATGATTCACATTTATTGAATCATCTAATATGTTCTATATGTCAGGATGTTGCAGGGAACTATTCGAATAAGACCTAGATCATACTTGTGTTGGATTTATAGTTTAAATAAGTAGAGAAACAATAATTAAATGATAAACAATAAAAGAATGAGCAAGAAGATAGGTAAGAAAGAAAAGTGTCCTCATTCTGTAGGGGCAGTTAGGTTTTATTTAAGAAGGGAACTTTTGGGGTGGCGCAGTGGGTTAAAGCACAGTACTGAGAAGCTGGGGCCATTTCAGCATGAGTTTGATCCCCAGTCCCAGAAGTGACCTACATGTCATGGCAAACCTCTCCTGGCCTGCCTGCTGCTCCCCTCAGCAGTGTACTTCATCAGTTGGCCTGTTCTGATCCCCACTGTGTCTCTGGTGAAGCCTCTCACCACCCCTGCACCTCTGGCCTGTATCCCAATTCTGTATGTACAAATAAATCAATCTTTAAAAATAAAAGAAGATAACTTTTAAATTGGGTTTTGATTAGTGTTGCTAAATGATTGCATGGGTGCCTGCATGGTATGTGTGTGTGTGTACCTTGTGTGTATGCTTTGAAGGTATGCTTGTGTCCCTGAGGTATTCCCTGTATTTCCCAAAGAGAATATAACAGATGTCTAGTGTATTTTAGTTCTAAGATTGGCTCCTACTCTTGCCTCTTTTGCTAGGTGATGTTGAAAATGTTATTTCCCACGTATGAGTCTCAAGTTTAAACAAGGTCATGTCTCAGTGTTTTCTAATAAATTTGCCAATTCTGTTTTAACATTCAGCATGTGATAATAGAAACTTGTAAGACACAAACACGGATATCATGAGACACAAGAAAACAATCATTTTATTTAAAGGTTTATATTCAGAACATTGATAGTTTTTTACATGCTTTTCAAATGTAATATAACGAATCTTTTGTTGTAGCTTGCTTTTAAATAATGTGTATCTTCATTCAGATAGTGTGACTTATAAAACAAATATTTGTTGTGATAAGGAAAAATGATTTTTATTGAGGACATATGGATAAGAGAAATAATTGTAAAATATTTATTAAAAATTTTAAATTGTGAGACGATTCCTTCTGTTGAACAATTCGCCTATCCATCCACCAATCCACTAATTCATCTACCTATTCCAAATCAAGAATTACTAATTTCCCCTAATTTCCTAAATCATATTGGATAGACCGAATTAAATTTAATTTTGAGGGTTGAAAAGTATAAGATGTTGTCTCTAGTTGTTTCAAATTTTTCTCAAAAATAAAATTTGTGTCATTCATGTTCTTATATCTTTGCTACATTAACATGTAACAAAATGGATTATTACTTTTCAATTAACTTTTAGATGTTTGAATTTCACCATTTACCTGAAATAAGTGAATCACTGGTTATTTCAAATCTTTGTAAATTATCCCTTCTTATGCCTATTACTTGCACCTCAAGTATTTTGTAATTCATATGATACATTTCACCATCCAAGGCAAACTCTGACACACCTCAATACTTATGTCTTTGCTGTAGTGGTCATTATTTGGTACAAAACAGCAATTTGTAACAAATAAATTAGAAACAGATGGATTATATTTCTCTGAATAAATTTAATTAAAGTTTAAAAACTTGGAGGAAAATATACTCTAACACTCGGTGATTAAACAAATAGACTGGGGAATGTGATTAATCTCAAATAGTTTAGGATTACCTTCCTAGTCAATTTCAATGTGGTTTTCATTTTGTTTCCTCATGTCTGTTTATTTACATCTTTGGCCAGTATTTGTGACTAGCTTGGGACTGTCAAACAGAGTAAGACTCTAGGCACCCACATGAAAGGGACCATATTTTTAAGCCACTTTTTTAGAGCTTAGACCTACTAAGCATGGCATTTAGTAATCACTTTATCATTGTAGCTTACTTCTTTTGTACATGTATACTTACTGTATCCAGCCATTGCTTCCATTGCATCCCTGGAGTGGTCATTATAGAGTCACATACAGGACCAATAAACTGAATTTACAAGCAGATCTGATATTTGATATCCAGAAGAGGGCAGTAGGACACAGAGATTAAATCCCAGTCAAGGAGACACTATAACAATGGTTGCTAACAACAACTCAGTGTTAGACCAAATGCTTCTCCTGTGGCATGACATGGGGAATATAGTATAACAAGAAAAAAACTAACACTTTCTGAGTCCCCACTATGTTGCAAGTACTAACTAGATATTTTTCACATGTGTTAATACCAAGATATAGGCAATATATAAATTTCCATTTGTATCAAAGGAAAAGGAAGTCAATGCTCAGAGAACTCAGACAACTTGCTTGAGGTCACACAAGGAGTAGAACTAAAATGAAAATTCAGATCTGGCTCCAGTGGTTCTGTTTAACTGTATAAGAATTTGGTTATTGACCCCAGTGCTCATAAACTTACTGACCTAGGGCAAGTGATTAAACCATTTGGAATTCTAATTTCATCATCTGCAAAGTAAGACAAAAAGTTTCCTCTTGTCTTTTAGGTGGTCCCTGAATCAATTTTTCCACGATCATCTCCATCCAAGTGGATAATTTTGAATTAGAATAATAAGAAAGGGAGAGTGGGAGAGACAGAGAAAAACTTCAGTTTTCCTTACCAAAAGACTAATAGGCCAAAGCACCTTGGTTGTGAATTTGAAGAATCCCCTCATTCTATATGTTGGTGAATTTATGGATTATCCTTAGGAAAGCTGATAGTCAAATAGCTACAAAATTTCTACTTAAACATACTTGGATTCAGAGTACCTGGTTTCCCTACTTCACCTAAAAGTGATTTCCTGTGTTAAAAAATCATTTGAAAAATAGAGATTTCTAATAGTTGAAGTCACTCATCTCCTTGCTCACCCTGAAGATAACTTTCCAAGATCACATACATATATTTCTCTTATTTTAGCAAATCCCTTCCAATTCTTTTCTCTAGCAAAGGAAAAGACCTTCTCTGGTCTGGAGAAAGGCAGCTTAGGTGTTACATCATGAACCCATATTCCAGGATCAATAGCATGACTGTCCTGCAGCCTGAGTGAAAGGGCAGATGGAGATCAGTAAAGATACAGCTTCTAAGCTCAGACTTGAATTTCTGCATCACTTACTGGCAGTTCTTCATGGCATGTCCAGTTTTCTGTTATCACTGGACAAATGTTATCTTTCACTTGTTATCTTTATCTTGTCTCCATTATAGGAATGGCCAACATTCACTTTAACCTCAAACTCAACTAGGTGCAATACCTGGAGCAGTGCCCTAAACGTGGGGTTATATTGATACTTAGTTGTTTAGAATGACCCTCTGAATAGAACATGACTTTTGACTTCTATGCAGTCTAAATGGACTGATTGGGAAGATGGATTTGGGATGTGAAATATAAATGAATAAGAAAGCAGTGGGTTGGGAATGTGGTCTGGTATGTACTAAACTCTGCAGAGTTTAATATATTAATAAATGACATATTCCCAGTGTAGTGTTGAAATAATTCCTGCTATGTTGCCTGCTGAATGTCAGCAAATTGTAATACAGCACTGCTAATGCTCTGGGGTGTGAGAGCTGATAGAGTTGGAGGATGAAACTTGCCATTCTACATTGTAGAGCAAGCACATTGCCTCAGGTCACTATTATTTTAACATGATATATGTTTGATGAAAGTTATAATAATTTTATATTCCATAGCATTCTTGGAAGAAGTTAATAGGACACACAGACAGAGACATACACAGATATATGTGTAACCTTTCACGAAATGCTTTTGGTTATTCATGCAGATTTTATAATTTTGGATGTTATACTAACCATAAACAATAAGAGAAAAGTTTGAGTGTGAAATTGTCACAATACGTATTAAATGTTTGTATTAGCTATGATAATAAATATGCAGCTGTTTGTTGCTCTTTAAAATATGATCAGTCATATAAAAGGTGAACATGGTCAGTCGTGTTTAATATAGATGAGTGGTATGTTGAATTATGAGAAGAACAAAGGTCTGACTTTGCCATTTATACAGTAGGCCCAATGATGGATATTCAGAATATCTTGTATCTCATCATTCTGTAATACCACTATCATTTTTATCATAAAAGAATTATGTTACTCTATATATGAAAAATGCGTTCTTGAACCACTGTGAATTAGTTTTTAATGTACTGTGACCTTGGATTGCCCTGGGATATTAATGCTAAATGATTACTTCTGAATGCTTTTTGAATAGCTGCATAGTGCAATTAAATGTGCAATACATCATGGATGACATAGCTAAACGCCTCTTCTGGTCAAGGAACCCAAAGAAGTCTTGGGAATGATGGTAATTCTGCATTGCTGAAACTGGGAGAGAAAAGAATCTCTTATTAGTAGTGAATTAAGTACAGACTAAAGTAGATGATAACCTTTTCTTGGGGTTAGTCAATGGGAAATAAATTTTTGATTAAGAACCATAAAGGAGGATGGTTTTGATCACTGCCAAAGTAGTGTCCTAATATATCTGCCAAATGCCCAAAGTGAGTAATTGTCATTAGTCTGAGAGACAAGTTGCCAGTGTGTGTGTGTGTGTGTGTGTGTGTGTGTGTGTGTGTGTGTGTGTGTAGAGGTTTTAGATAAAGGAATAAGGAATTGGGTTTATATCCTAGCCCTTTTTCTGAAATGGGCTTGTATTGAATTACAATTTGTCTCAGTGTGAAACCTCGTAAATCTTGCACTTAATCAAATTTCTTTTTATCAAATTATTGGGCCTGGGGAAATGATGACAGATGAAAGGGTGGCCTACAAGAGCTGGGATGAAGTAGAAGAAGGTCTTTTACCTACTGGCTAGTGGTCTAAATCCCACTTTGTTCGCCAGTGACCTTCAGTGTTTACTATCCTGCTGTTTGTGGCCAGGTGGCCAGAGTCTTGTTGTCAACTGCTTCTGCCGCCTGCAGCCTGCAGAAAAGCCCTAACTTGAGGAGACCCACAGTGGGAATTGCGTTTCTTTTTCTGGCACACCCTTTTTGTCGTTAGGAGAAATGGCTGCTGCAAAATGGCCAACACTAATGCTAGTGGGTGAATCATCTGGGGACTTCAATCTCTGAGCGATTTGCTAGGACTACTTTTAACTAAAGTGGAACATCATTTTTCTTTCACTGGTGTCATTTAAAAAGAAAGCATTAATAAGCACCTTGGTTCTATGTCATGAAAATGAGCTCTAGCTGTGCCAGTCAATCCAACGTCAGAACTCAGCCCTACATATATCAGTCCTATCAGCCCAGGCTTGCCTTGGTCTCACACAAGACCTATTTGAGGGCCTGAATCAAGACTGAATGACTGAATTCATTGAGCCTATCCCAGAAGTCGCCTGGGTGTTAATGCCTCAGTATACTCAGAGATGGAAAACAAATGTTTTGTGTACCGGGGTTCTCTTTCCCCACCTCCTGCACTCTACCTCTGCCACTGTAAGTCTTATTTGCAGTTTGGAGACTATGACCCTATATATATATATATATATAAAGATTTATTTATTTTTTTGTTATTTATTCATACAGAACTGGGGTACAGGCCAGAGATGTGGAGGGTAAGAGGAGCCACCAGAGACAGAGTGGGGAGCAGAACAGGCAGATCGACGAAGTACACTGCTGAGGGGAGCAGCGGGCGGGTCAGGAGGTCTGCCACACCATGTGGATCTCCTCCAGGGCAGGCGGGGATTGAACTCATACGAAAGTGGCTTAAGCGTCTTAGTGCTGTGCTTTAACCTGCTGTGTCACCATGGAGGGCCCATGACCCTATATTTTAAAAAAAGTTGGCGTCTTGGGATAAAAGCCTCAGACTAGTAGTACCAATACTTCCTCTCTAGAGTGATAACTGATTTAATTAAATGTAAATATATTCATGATCCCATCTCCACTGACTCACTTCTCCTGGGTGAGCCTTCCAGGACATTTCTATGAGTATACATGCACAGCTGCTCTTCTAGAGTTCAGCATTCTGTTACTGTTTATGCATTGACATTTGCATTTTGTAATTATTAATTTGTTTATGTATTTATCATGTGTCTCCCCATTAGGCAGTTGGTTCCATCAAGTAAGGATTTTGCTTTGTTCTTTTGCATCCGGCATCTAGCACAGTGCCCGCTACATAATGGGTACTCAATAAACGTTTGTGGGATATATGAATGAATGAACACACTTGTTAGGAATATATTTATCTATTCTTGTGTGGGTGGAGAAAGGGGACTTGAAAGAAGAAAAGAGTAGGTAGCAGAGAGTCATTTTATAATTAATCAAGTTATGCGTTGGAACTTAAAGCAAAAGACACAATATGAATGCAAAATTTTCAAAGCTCTTTAGTGAGACAGAGCAAAATCAGGACAGTTTTGGTGGGTCTGCACTGGCTTTACAGTTCACTAACTATGAGTTAACTCCCTCATTATATCCCTTATATTTCAGAGCAGAAAACAGAGTTCTGTCTCAGCTCTCATAATTTCTCACTTGGGCTATGTTGGAGCAGTCTCACTGGCTTCCCTGATCCAAGAGTGGCCAGCTCCTTCTCAGACTCCTCCTTCCTGGAGTGGCCAGGGAAATCTTTCCAAAATGCAAATCTGATCTTGCCACACCCCAGTTTAAAAGCTTTCAAATGCATCTGATTGCCTTTGGGATAAAATCCAGACTTCTTAGTGTGGCTTACAAGGTATTTCTTGATCTACTGTTCTTTGTTGCTCTAGCTGCATGTCTTACATCTGTCCAAGAGGATCTCAGAAGTAAACCTCCCCCACTTCTGTTCACTGAGTGTGTGTGGTGTGAATAAATGACTTAGTCACTGACTTGGAGCACGTTAGCTGGCCTTTGGTGACAGACCTTTAAATTGTGTAGCAACTGAGGGTCATTTGCAAAGGAGAGAAGTTGGTCTGTTGAGATCAACTGGTTAGTTGGTAGTAAGGTCTTTGTTTTACTCAATGCAAAATTGAAAGCAAAGCCAAATAAAAGAATACAAAAGCCACTGGGGTTGGAGGGCAGGGAGAAAAAAGAGAGAGAAATGTTTAGCTGGGTTGCTGCTGATGTGACCTGGGATCTGTTTTTCCTTTGATAACCCATTTATCTCTTATGGGCCTGACTTAAAATTTTCACAATGTATGCTTTCAGTTTGTTGTATCAGCTAGCTCTGATAAGCCACACAGTAGTACCAAATAACCTCAGTCGCTTCGCATTGTACAAAAGGGATGGGCGACTCCTTGAGCAAGTTGCATTTCCATCATAAGTTGGTCATGACCACAGGGCTAATGGAGAACAACCCCATTTTCTTTCTGGGATATTTCTTCTGGGCTCATGGCAGAGGAAAAAGAGAAAAGATGATGAGTATGTCTTTGTTTTTTTAAACTTAGGAGTGAAAACAAGGTACCACAGGCCCCACCTGGCCACTGCAGGGGATTAGCCTCCCTTGCTCCTTCCCCTTGCAGAGGCTGCCAGCATCACTCTGCTCCTGGCCATATCACTTGTCTCTATTTGCACATTGTTCTACCGTAGTAAAAATCTTCCTCTAATTCTCTCTTGTAAAAACATTTATGACAACATTGAGGGCCTATCTGAATAGTCTCTGTCTCAAGACCTTTTAATTTAATCACATTTGCAAAGCCTTCAATGTGAGAAAAATAAGAGTTCAAAAGATCAGGGGATGGAGGAAGGTTGATTTTTGCCTCTACCATTGGATCATATGGGTTGGTCACTAATCGTGTGGTTTGTCCCTGTCATTGTGTGAGTTTGTGTTTGCTTCTGTATCCAAATACTGATGGCATAAGCCCATTGATATGATTTTGAGGTATGAGAACCATACAGGACTCACTTCATTTTCACCAAATAGATCCACTGGCACTTACTGGCCTAAGCAGGTGTTCCTATCGTTCCCCCACTATACCAGCTATCATCACTGTGTAATCCTGGGGGACCAGGTCACACTGCAAACCCAATAAATTGCTGTTCAAATTGGAATCTTTTGAAACTGGAAATGGAAAAATTCATCTCCATCCTCCAGTAATTGTATCTTTCCTTACAACTCAGGGTAGAGAATAGTATAAACCTTAATTCTGATGGTCCTTAATTTTATGGGTTTCATTAAAACCCCTGAGAGTCATTTAATTTTATGGAGTTCAATGATAATATCCAAATGCATTCCCTCTAAAGTAGAATTTTACCTTGTATTACAGAGATTGAGTTCCATTTTTAACACATATGTTCTTAGTACTTATGCTAATTTTACTACTTATCTTTCAAATGGGCATATCATTGTTATTGTTATTATTATTATTGTTGTTATTATTATTGTGTATTGACCAAGTTGAATGCCTCATTCTCAAGGGATGCTGTCAGAGTTATATAATATGAGAACAATGGGTGAATGTTGTTCATTTTAAATGTGAAATTATAAATCAATTACAGTGGTGGCTAAAACCCCTTCATGACATGCCACAATTTACTTCCAATGACATTTAAACCTATCTCACATGCTGAACAATCTGTAATAAATTATGATTTTTTTTTTTGCTTCTGAAATGAAGCTATAATTATGACAGTTGAATTCTTGTTCTGGGAAATAAGGTGGCATTTAATTCCTTGAGAACAAATGACACTCACAAAAGAACAGTTAATTATTCTCAGCTGCAAAGGAAGGGAGGAGGGGAGAGAAAAATTATGAAAAAAGAACATGGTAGCACTTTATGTGAAGTATCTATTAACTAATCCTTAACTAAGGCTGAACTATAATTGAACTTCTGGGGCTGTCCCTGAGCCCAGGTATAACACTTTTTATTATTTCAATTCTCAATAAATCCCAAAAAGGAGGAATTAGCAATTTGAAACTTTCTTTATTCCTTATGCATGGTAATACAAATGTTCTCACAATCAGTGTTGGCCCAAGAATGCAGATCTACACTCTAACCCAGTTAAAACAGACCCAGGGGGTAGTATGGTATTAGTTTTCAATTACAGCTGTCCTAATTCAGGTCTTTAACTGCTATAGTCATTCAATCTATATTGTAAATAAAGGGAAAGGAAAGCAATGTAGCCTCAGAATTTACTTATTTATTTTGCTTGTTGTTTGTTTCTAGTTTAAGGAGCAGCTCTGCTTCCATGGCTTTTCTCTGATGGCCCTTTCCTGTTCATTCTGGCAAGAAGCCCCAGTGCAATTGAATATGCCAGCAAACACGAGGCCACTCTTCTTAGCGAGTCCTGACACCATCAGCTGCAATGTTAGCAGCCTGCTATTAGAGACGCCTCTTTCTTTGACTTCCCTTTCTTCCTTGGGAGGAATAGATACTCTAGAGAAGGGCCCTGCTGAGTGGAATTCCCCATTTTGACTGCAATTAGGGATTGTGACTTGATTGATTTGGGGGCTCTCTGAAATGTAGCAGGATCAACACAGTTGCACACAAAACAAGGCATAATCCACTGGGTTAAATTAACGTTAAATCAGAGATGATTGGATTAATTGCTATTACATTTTATCTTCTGTGCACATGTGCTGTTGGCAGGCTTTCAGAGCCTTTTTAAAATTAGCTTAGAACGGGATGGAAATGGTACAGGTGCAAATGATTTGTGCACTGGGTCTTTCAAGTACACAGTGGGCTCATAAGAAGGTGCATTTCTTCTTTTTTTTTTTTTAAATCATATTTTGGATGTGATTTACAAAAAACTGCACCGAGAATCAACTTGGCATCACTATGTAGAAGCTATAGATGTGTTAAATGGCAAAAGGACTCTTGGCTATAAGCTAACTTGAAAATGGATCTCCTTCAAATCGTGGCTTTGGCAGGGCACCTATGTTCAGTTTGTTTCCTTTACAGGCTTTTCTGCCCTTGTGGGAGCCCGAGAGTCCTTGGGAAGATGCACCAGAGCCCTCAGTATGGCGTCTGTTACCCCAGAATGTATTCTTCAAAAGGTATGAATAACCCTTCAACAATTTTGAAAGGTAAAATATTGAAATGATGGTCGTCAACAGGATAGATTTACTTCACAGAAATAGTGTGGAAAGTGTGGACTATGTGATTGAAATCTTGATGGTCAGACCAGCTCGGAGACACAGAGACTCAAAGGCGGGCCTCTTGGTGCGTTCTCACTTGCCCATCATCAGTGGCTCAGACTTACTCTCAGGCTGACAGTATGAAGAGCTGCTGAGCCACTGGGAGGAAAGTTTACATCTTAATGCTTTAGGAAATGTGTGAATCGACAGCTCCTTTTGAAGACCATTGTGTGCACAGCACTATAAATAAGTATCATGGAGGAGATAGATTTTATTCTGGGGGTGATCATATTTTGGATCAATACAACAAACTAAAAGGTTGGTGTCTTGTCCTTGGCCTGTTAAACTCTGCCAGCCATGTCAGGCTCTTGAGAGCTGTCATCGGCATTTCCCTCTCTAGAGCCATGATCTCTTTTCTTCAGGTGCTTTGCATCTGATGAATTTGCTTCTGACTAGTTTCCCTGCCCTGAGCATCTTAGCTGGTCGCTGGCCTTATCATCCCTGCCTCTGGCCCTGTCCAGACTGGTGACCTGCACTTGCTCTGGCTGTTCCACCTGTCTCTGCTTGCTTCCGGACTTGCCCCTGGACACATGTGTCCCAGCCTCCACCCAGGCCATGTCAGCTCCCAAAAGAAAGGGCATTTGGCACACATAGACTTATAAATGCAAACACAAATGTGAAATGGAGTCACACAATTATCTCGACTTATTTCTATAAAAATAGATATACCTATACCACCTTTTCATTAATTATTTTTAAAAGCTTATGTTCACATGATGCCAACAGGTAAAGTTTCCTTTCCACCCATAAGCTGTTGTTCCAGTTCTCCAGTTCAGAGATAACCATTACTGCTTTTTCTTTTTTTTTTTTTTTTTAAGATTTATTTATTTGTTCATAAGAACTGGGGTATAGGCCAGAGGCACAGGGGCAGTGAGAGGCTTCACCAGGGTCAGAGTGGGGAGCAGAACAGGCAGGTCAACAAAGTAACACTGCTGAGGGGAGCAGCAGGCGGGTCAGGAGGGGTCTGCCTCGCCATATGGATCACCTCTGGGGCAGGCAGGGATCGAACTCATGCTGAAGTGGCTTTAGCTTCTTAGTATAGTGCTTTAACCTGCTGCGCCACCAGGGAGGGCCGGGTTTTACTTTTTACCTGTTTTTCAGGAAACAATATATGCATATATAAAACACTCATATGTATATTCACCTCACTTTAAAACCCCAATAAAATGATAGCATACACTGCATACAATGTTGTACATTGTTTGCTGACTAATATTGGAGATTTTCCCATGTAGGTACATATAGAGGTGCCACATTCTTTTATATAATTTTAAAAAAGATTTGTTACTTATATATACAAGAACTGGGATATAGGCCAGAGGTGGTAGGGGGTGGGGTGTGACAGGTTTCACCAGAGGCCGAGTGGGGAGCCCAAAAGGCAGATGTTCTGCTGAGGGGAGCAGAGAGTGGGACAGGGGAGGTCTGCTGCGCCATGTGGGTCACCTTCTTGCTGGGGATCGAACTGGTGCTGCAATGGCTGTGGATAGCTCATAGTGCTGTACTTAACCTCTTGCATGCCACCAGGAGGCCCGAGATGCCACATTCTTTTAAAAATCTTATAATTTATGAATCTGTGGTTTACTGAGAAGCATTTGAGTTGTTTACAGTCTTTTGTTTTGTGAATCATCACAAGTGAAATGCTTGTGTAACCACTGTGTGAGTCAAGGAAGCAAGTAATGCTTGAGCCTAATTTCAGTGTATTCATACATTAGTCATGTGTAGCAACAATGTGCCACGGGGGTCCTGCAAAGCCACCCTACTTTGCCTCTGTGTGGGGTAGGCTACACCATCTAGGTCTGTGTGATGACACTGCAACTTTTGAATGAACGCTAAACCACCATACTATGCGTTTCAGAATGTATTCTTGTTAAACAGTGTGTGTCTGTATAACCAAACATTAAAATTTCTAGAAATAAACTTTTAAGGATATGACAAAATTCCATCCTTTTTTTATCTGAAGTAGCATACTCTAATAGCTGTGTAGCTGAGTGAGTCACCTGAAATGGGGTGTGTGTCTCGGTCCTGCTTGAGTCAATGTAAGGATGTGCCATCACTTTAGAAATCTCCTTCCTGGCCCTTTCACTTTCACCTGTTTCCTTTCACCTGTAGTTTTTCTTGCTTCTGAATTTTATATAATTGATTTGCATGGTACTATGTATGGAGTGTTTTTTGCATGCCCTCCAAATTCACATTGAAATCTAATCCCCAGTTTGAGGGTATCAGGAGGTGGGGCTACCGGAACCTATAAGGTCATGAGGGTGGAGCCTACAAATGACAGGGATTAGGACCCTTATAAAAGAGACCTCCGAGAACTCCCTCCCCTTTCTGCCCTTCATGGACACATGGAGTCAGTCATCTCTGAGTAAGGAGGACTGTCCCCAGACTCTGACTATCATGCCTTGATCTTGGCATTCCAGCCTCCAGACTATGAGCAATAAGTGCTTGTTGTTTGATCCCACCCAATCCCATATACTACCCATATATAGTATTTCTGTTAGAACAGTCTGAATCAAGACACAAGGTGTGCACTTTTTGTGTGGCTTCTTTGTTACTTTTATTTGTGAAAGTTGTCCGGGTCATTCCATGTAACTGTAGATAGGCCATTTTTATTTCTGCATATGATTCCTTGGAATGAATGTACCACAGATTATCCTTTCTTCTGTTACTATTGGTTTCTTTACACATTTGGTACTTGAAATAACGCTGCAACCTCATATTGTTGGCTCTCTATCCTAAAAATGCGGTTGTCAGATCATGGATTCTGTTTATGTTCAACTTTAGTCTAAAATGCCAAATTGTTTTCCTATATTTATATCAGCATGTGTAAGAATGCCTGTTGATCTCCCACCTTGCAAATATCAATAGTTGACAATGTCATAATCTTTCCTTTTTTAGGCATTTTGGCAACTACATAATGTTATTTCATGGGGGTTTTAATTCACATTTCTCTGATTTTTAAGTTGAGCATGTTACCTTATTTAGATGTTCTTTTTGTGAAGTACTGGTTAAAGTTTCTTGTAAATTTTTCTTTTGGGCTGGAAAAATTCTAAGAGTGTTATGCATTTTCAATATAAGGCTTTTCTTTATTAAATACACAGCAAATATTTTCTCCCAATTTACTTTGTTTTTGTACTTTCTAATGTTGTATTAATGAAAAAAATTCCTAGTTTTAATGTAGTTTAATTCAAAGACCTTCCTTTTATGGTGATTTTTCTATTCTTGTGACATGGTTCTTAAAAAGATGGCCCTTACTATGGTGATGGCATACGGATTTTTTGGTGATGGGAAGCCCATGGGGATAACAACAGAGGTGGAAAAAGGCATAAAATGGTGTAAAAATAAACTTGTAAATTAAAAATAAAAATAATACACAAAAAACCCCCCAAAAACCATGGTCCTATTTCAAAGCAAAGGAAATGTTATTATATATTTAAGTATCATTTTTGCCTTTAAAACTTAAAATTGATTTTTGTGCATGATATGAGGCAGGAGTCAAGTTTTTTCTCTCTTGTAAGGGAGAGAGGAAGGAGAAAAAATGGGGGTAGGGGAAGCATAATGTACCATGGTGGCAGACTATGGGTGCTTTCTTTGGTGGAAGGAGAATTATGGTGACCACATCTAAGTGGAGAAATCCTGTATTGTGAAAAAAAAAAAATTAGCAAGGATGTAAAAATAAATAAGAAAAAACTATCTTTTTATTTCTGAATTGCCTTGTTCTGTTTTCATAAGTCAGTGTCTATATATTTGTGGACCTACTTTTGGACTTTCAATTTTATTTTATCATATTTCACTGATCTATTTGTCATGTCTTTATCAACATCGCATTTCCTAATTATGGTGCTTTATAATAACCCTTGCTACCCATTTGGAGCAAATTCTCTTGTTCTTCAAGAGATCTTGTATATTCTTAGTTATTTACATTTTCATATAATTTTAGGAATGGCTTGCCTGCTTCCTCAGAAATAAATTTTGGATTTTAAAATATGATTTATTTGAATCTCTAAAAACTTGAGGGAGAACAATATTTTTGTAATACTGAGTCTTGCTACCTGTTTCTATTACTGGAATCCTATACTCACTAGTGACATTGGTTAATCATTCTTTCTTTTATGGTTTTGGTGTCAAGATTATGCTAGACTCCTAAAATGAATGTTTATATTGTCTGAAGAGTTTATATAGTCATAGCAATTTTTTCATCTATAAAACTGCATCTAGAATTTTCCTGGTTAGGGAAGATGTTATAATTTAACAATTATAAGAGAA